>NC_063343.1:7827119-7898873 GCF_021869965.1 Rhincodon typus
GATGCTGCCTGGCCTGCCGTGCTCTCTCAGATCTACACTGTGTTATCTCTAGAATTAGAGGCTGTAGTTTTATGCTAAGAGGTGGCAATTCTAAAAGAATGACTTCTCTCAAAGGGTCGTGAATCTGGAAAATTCACTACTGCAGCATTCGGTGGATGTCAGGACGCTGAATATATTTAAGAAGCAGATAGACAGATACTTAATTAGTAATGGGTTAAAGGATTACAGAGAGCAGACAGGAAAGTGAGTTGAGGCTGAGATGAGATCAACAATGACCATTTGAGAAGCTGAATTGCCTACTCCTGATTCTAGTTCTTATGCATGACTTCAGATTGAAGTTCATATGACTGAGGTGTCTAGAGAAATTAATTGTCTGGATAGGGACAATTATATTCTGCAATAATCAAATCTGGAACAAGTGGAAGCATGACTAAATGGTCCTGCTCAATCACATATCAGGGAGTTCTGAGCTCACTGTTTATATCAGTCTATT
The DNA here is from genome assembly GCF_021869965.1 of Rhincodon typus. Lineage (NCBI taxonomy): Eukaryota > Metazoa > Chordata > Chondrichthyes > Orectolobiformes > Rhincodontidae > Rhincodon > Rhincodon typus. The sequence goes on from NC_063343.1 coordinate 7,827,613, forward strand.
ATGGTTACAGTCTCTCTATTAATTCAAGCTCATCTGTTCAAAAGTTAATCTAACGAAAGTCTTACTGACACAAATAGTTAAATGAACATAAAGCCTATTTCCTGGAATAAATACTGCTGATGTATGAATATTCAAGTTTTTAAAAGGGATAGAGAGAGAGACAGAGGCTTTGGAAGTAACAGCATTCGGAGATGAAAGGCACTGGAGTTAAAAATAAAAACCACAATTTTCTCTTTTTCAGAGCAATCATAGAGGACCGATGTGTTCGGAGTTGACCAACTCATTGCCCCGTCACTGAGAAAATTTGGGTAAGCGCTGGATTGCTTCTCAGCAAGTCACAGATCTTAACAGGGGAGTCCCAGCTTGCCCGAAACCAATCAGCAGCTTCTATGTCCTAGGGATCGTTGGTTGAGGCTTACCTCCTCAGGGGATCCAATGGAGAGAAGGCCTTTTCCTTTCGCTTCTCATGAGGTGGGTGTCATGGGGAGTAGGGGGTGAGAGTGGAAGCAAAGTGGGGAGGGTGGCTTCAGATACAACACCCTTATCCCCCAATTGTACCTTCGATTGGGTCCAGTTTGATCACTGGCCAATTAAAGACCATTAATTCTGGCGAATTGAGAAAGTCCCAATGGATTTTCTTGGCCAACATTTAATTGCTGAGGTGGCAAGAAAGGGATGAGTGTCATCCAGGGCAAACTCACACAATTGTTTCTTCCTTCTCAAGGAAGGGAAAATTCCGCTGGGAATAGTTGCCGTGTGTTAATAAAACGGTGGATCAAGGTTAATGGTTTCCTCCTGTTTAAAGTCATGGGGAAGGTCAGTGCTGAGTGAAAGAATTTTCCCTTTTATTTTCTTTAACTAATTACAACATCAATCACTCCTATGTCAGGTCAATCGCATGTAGTGTATAGCTTGTTCCGTTCTGTCTTAATAATGTTTCTAGGTGTCAATCCCAGAAAACACACACCAAACTGCACTAATGTGATGTTTCTCCACTTCTAACATCAATCACTCCGAGGTACGCAGCCAATTTGTGGTGCTTTCTTGAGTAGTTTTATGTTATATATTCAGTATGTTTGTTCAGTGTTTGGGGTGGCACAGTGGCTCAGTGGTTAACACTGCTGTCTCACAGCACCAGGGACCCAGGTTCAATCTACCCTTGGATGACTGTCTGTGTGGAGTTTGCACATTGTCTGTGGGGGTTTCACCTCATTGGTCTGGTTTCCTCCCACAGTCTAAAGATGCGCAGGTTAGGTGGATTAGCCATAGGAAATGCAGGGATAGGGTAGGAGGTTGGGTCTGGGTGGGAAGCTCTTTGGAGGGTTGGTGTGGACCAAATAGCCTGCTTCCACACTATAGGGTTTTTAATTAGTTATATGCTAGGAACTGGACTTATACTACCCATTATCACTTTACACATGACTCTTAAAACCAGGATCTGAAGCCAGACCCATTGATGCATAGCAGTTGCCATAGCTATCCTGAATTTTGCGCCATTAAATATCCAGACTGTCATCCTGCATCACACTTGTTGTGAAATAATATAGAAGTTACAGGAGGAAAATGAAGTCAGAAGTCATAGCTCAGAACAAGCCACATCTCCATTGTATACTTTTAAATTAGCAACTGTTATAGATTCATAGCATTTTCATTTGCAATAGGGCAGATCTGTGTGTACTGGAGCTGTATATATTAATATATCGGGTAAAAAAGAAACAAAAGGACTGAGGATGCTGGAAATCAGAAACAAAAGCAGAAATTGCTGGAGAAGATCAGCAGGTCTGGCCGCATTTGTGGAGAGAAATCAGAGTTAACATTTCAGGTCCAGTGACCCTTCTTCAGAACTCATGGTTTCTGTTTTCGTTTGTCAATATACAGGGTCCTGTTCTTTGCAGACAGAAAGATCACATGCACATACAAACCCTGTTTCAACACAATAAAATCAGTGGCAACCATTCTCGGGCTCGTTTCTGAGGGAAATATCTTGACCAACTGGAATCAATCTGCTATGTTTAAAATGTAAGCAAAGTGTGGCAGTTAATGTCAAGCATCATAAACTAAGTCATTCTTCTTTGTACCACCTGTACTATCAAAGTCCACTTGCCAACCAACTGGCACGCTCAGTAATACTCTACAAATATTGTTTTCTCTTTAGTTTGGCATTTCTTGTGAATTGCCCTTGTGAGTGCCAGAGAAAAAGCTTTGACAAAGTGTGTCTTTTCTCAGCAGTTCTCATGTCTGAACTACCAAGTGACTATTAGTAATTAGATTGATTGGTACCACTGAAAGTGAGAAGATATCTCCAGCAGACCCAATACAGCATTTCCATTGTGGCCTTTAACCCCTGAAGTTTCATTTTTTAAAGGACTGTTAGAAAAAAATAGTGTGGGTTCGCTCACAAGAAGTGCTAAGTAAGAATTTACTTCAACAATTGTGCACTTCCTGTCATACAGTCTATTCAATCAGGTCTACTGATTGATGGTACAAAGTGTTAAACTCTGTAACATCTGACCAAGTGAGTGAAGTTTCAGTGGGAGAACATTTCAGGAGTAGTGACCACAATATCATGAGTTTTAAGATACTCATGAATAGGGATAATAGCAGTCCTCAGGTGAAGGTGTTAAACTGGGGGAAGGCGAGCTACAACAATATCAGGCAGGAACTGGAGGCGGCTGTTTGAGGGTAAATCTATATCAGACATGTGGGAGTATTTCACACAGCAATTTGTGAGAGTTCAGGAGTGGCACGTTCCTGGGAGAATGAAGGATAGGAAGGCTGGTTACATGAACCTTGGATGACCGGGCATGTTATGACCTTGGCCAGAAAGAAAAAGGAAGCATATGTAAAGTCTAGGAGGATGGGAATTGATGAAGCCCTCGAAGTATGTAAGGACAGTAGAAAATAACTTAAACAAGGAATTAGAAGAGCTAAATGTGGTCATGAAAAGTTGTTAGCAAACAGATTTAAGAAGAATCCCAAGGCTTTTTATACATATATAAAAAGCAAGAGGGTAGCCATGGAAAGGGTTAGCCCACTCAAGGACAAAGGAGGGAATTTACATGTGGAGCCAGAAGCGGTAGGTGAGATCCTAAATCAATACATTGTGTCAACATTCACCAAAGAGAAGGAATTGGTGGAGGATGATCTCAGGGAAGAGAGTGTCGAGCTTCTAAGCCAAGATGCTATTAAAAAGGAAGAGGTGTTGTGCGACTTAAAAAGTATTAAGGTAGATAAGACCTTGGGTCCAGATGGAATCTATCCCAGAATACTGAGGAAGGCAAGAGAACAAATCGCTGGAGCACTGGCTACAGATAAGGTCCCAGAGGACTGGAGAATAGCTAATGTTGTCCCATTGTTTAAGAACAGTGGCAGTGATAATCCTGGAAAGTACGGGCCTGTGAGTCTCATATCGGTGGTAGGGAAATTATTGGAAAAGATTCTCAGGGAGAAGATCTATATGCACTTACAAGTAAATGGACTTACTAGCGATAGACAGCATGGTTTTGTACGGGGGAGACTGTGCCTCTCTAATTTGATCGAGTTTTTTTGAGGAGGTGAACAAGGATGGTTGATGAGGGAAAAGCAGTTGATGTTGTCTTCAAGGACTTCAGTAAAGCCTTTGACAAGGTCCCTCATGGCAGACTGGTACAAAAGGTAAAGTCATGTGGTATCAGGGATGAGCTGGCAAGATGGATACAGAACTGGCTTAGTCATAGGAGACAGAGGGTAGCAGTGGAAGGATGTTTTTCGGAATGGAGGGCTGTGACTAGTGGTATTGCACAGGGATCAGTGCTGGGACCTCTGCTGTTCGTGATTTACACAAATAATCTGGAGGAAAACGCAGCTGGTCTACTTAGTAAGTTTGCGGACGATACAAAGATTGGTGGAGTTGTGGATAGTGAGGAGGATTGTCAGAGAGTAGTAGGATATAGATCTGTTGGAGGAACAGGCAGAAAAATGGTAGATGGAGTTTAATCTGGACAAATGTGAGGTGATGCATTTTGGAAGGTCAAGTACAGGTGTAAAATATATGGTGAATGGCAGAACCCTTAGGAGTATTGATATGCAGAGGGATCTGGGTGTGCAGGTCCACAGATCGCTGAAGGTGGCAGCGCAGGTAGATAAGGTAGTGAAAAAGGCTTATGGCATGCTTACCTTCATTGGAAAGGGCATTGAATATTCGAGTAGAGAAGTTGTGTTGCAGCTTTATCGAACTTTAGTTCAACCACACATGGAATATTGCGTACAGTTCTGGTCACCACACTACCAGAAGGATATGAAGGCTTTAGAGAGGGTACAGAAAAAGTTTACCAGGATTTTGCCTGGGGTATGGGGGATTTTAGCTACGAAGAAATTTTGGATAGACAGAGTTTATTTTCACTGGAATACAGGAGGTTGAGGGGTGACCTGATAGAAGTTTATAAGATTGTGAATGGCATGGTTAGAGTGGAAAGTATGAGACTTTTTACCAGAGTGGAGGGGTCAATTACGAGGGGACACAGGTTCAAGGTGCGAGGGAGAAAGTTTAAAAGAGATGTGCGAGGCATGTTTTTCACACAAGGGGTAGTGAGTGCCTGGAACACACTGCCAGAGGAAGCGGTGGAAGCAGACACAATAACAGCATTCAAGAAGCACCTGGATGAATACATGAAAAGGAACGGAATTGAGGGATACGGATCCTGTAAGTGAAGACATTTTTAGTATGGAAGGGCAAAATGTGGCAGCACAGGCTTGAAGGGCCAAAGCGCCTGCTCCTGTGCTGTATTATTCTTTATTCTTTGTATCACAAAGATGGTGAAAGTTATGAAATATAATTATATGTGCATTTTTTTTACAGTGAAAAGTGGAGGTAGGTATTTGAAACATAATGTTTTCTATTCAACTCTTCTTTTTTTCTTTTTTGGACTATTATTGACCAGAGTTGTTGTAGGATCAACATGTACAGTGCAGGGTGAAAGGTGAAGCAGATGAAGCAGCCGAAATCAAGGTCAGTGGTGAGACAGACACACAGTGAGTGAAGGTAAATCAAAGAGGCCAATGTAAATTAGAGTTTCCCACTTTTTTTCTCCAAATCTGCCTAGGTTTTGTCTATTTTTTTGTTACTTCTTCCAGAGATTACAGAGTTCTGGAAGGGTTCAGAATACTATGACAATGCTGTGGCTTTAAGAAGTGTGTTTTGTCCTGGTTTCTTTTCAAGAGAGATTGCAGAACAGGTAGCTAGCAGTCTACGAGGAGATAAACAACTTGAGAGGCTTTTTTTAAAATTGGAACAATAGAAGGTGCCTGAGTGGGTGTGGTCCAGCTCTTACAGACCAGGATTTCTCGTTATATTTTAGCTTTTTAGATGTAGCTTTAAGCAGTTGCTGTTGGAATTTCAATGGGGTGAGAAGCTGCAATAAATGTCTCCTGTTTTTTTTCTCTCTGTCTCCGCTATGGAGTTGCACGTGAGAAAATCTGATTTCTGACTGCCTTTTTGCAAAGGGGTGTTTTTTTTATGGAATGTTACCATATTGAAACAGTTAATTAGTAATAGTTGATGTATCTATTATTCTGTTAAGTTTTCCAATAGAGTTGTTATTCCAAGGTCTTTTTTTTTGTTATATTTTAACTACAGTGTTTGAATAAATTGTGTTTTGCTTAACGTAGAGTTTGACCTGTCAAATTGTATTCGGAATACAGTACTTTATATTTGCTTTTAAAATAAAAATAAAATGTTAGGGGTCTAGATACCTTCTTAAAATATTTTGAGGGGGTCTGGTCTGGTCCATAACTATACATATACATATATATAATATGATATGCCTGGCATCACAATTATGAGAGACAGACTGGTTGGAGGGTCTTTTTGCTCCTTCATTCATCAAATGGCTGTAAATGTGTTGAAGAAAATACTGAGGGTGAGATGTTCTGCAGTCAAAAGATCATGAAAAGAGTACTTAAAGATGAGAACTGTTTGGGACATGTCTTGATTTCTGCTTAATGAGAGCGCAAGGAAGAAGACAAACAGAGAAATAACTGAAGCAAGGCTGAAGAAAAACTGCATATCTAATACTAAGATGTATGGCGTTGTCTCGATTATTAGGCTTGTGACTGCTTTTCTGACACTTCTTCAATAATGCTGAGTACTCCAGGCCAGCAATAATGATTAAGAGAATGTAAACACCCTTTATATCTGACAGGCATGCGTCTTATTAAAACTTTAATCGTCACATGCAATAGCAGAAGGGAATAACTCTCCCTCCAGGCTGTGAAACACAATAAGTAAATATAGCTTCTCCATGTGCCTCCATGTCACATTTAACTAAAATAAATGAAATCTGTCTTATGGGTTTTGTATGTGAGACAGAAACCAGTCCTCATGTGATATTGCGCTGTTATTTCATATGAGATAATGGGCCTTGGACCAGAACTTTAGGTAGTTAATATCAAGTAATCATCAAACCCAAATCTATATAAAGTCGAGATAGTAAAAACTGCCGATGCTGGAGAATCTGAGATAACAAGGTGTAGAGCTGGATGAACACATCAGGCCAAGCAGCATCAGAGGAGCAGGAAAGCTGACATTTTGGGTCTGGACCCTTCTTCAGAAATTTCTGAGGAAGGGTCCACACCCGAAACGTCAGCCTTCCTGCTCCCCTGATGCTGCTTGGCCTGCTGCGTTCACCCAGCTCTACACCTTCTTATCTCTATGTAAAGTAGTGTGTGATAAAAAAAATCACATTATTGGCTTCTTCATTTTCATTATAGTCATGGAAGCTTGAGGTAAGAAGTGGTATGTGATAATTCAGTTAGTTGAATCATATATTTCACAATATGCTGTGACTTGCTAATGAAGCCACAGCAACTGTTGAGAGGTTCTACTTGTTAGACTGTAGCACTTTTGAAAGAAGACCATCATCATCTCCTCAAAGTTTCTCATGCTAAACACACAGAGCCTGACTGGCCATTCATAAATTGAGCGGAATTCAATTCATTCAGCGGAATTCAAACACCATGCAAATGAGGCTTACACAATTGTCCATTCCCACTCAAAACCACCGTCAACTGCTACAAGAGGCAGAATTCACATTGCAGGTTCGTCAGTCAGATCGTAGACATTTTAATGTTTAAGAAACTATTTGTCTCCAACAAAGAATAAAATATAAGTTCGAGATATAACTTGGGTCAAATTTTCACAGGGTTGGCAGGAATTGGGAAGTGGGTAACAGATGCTTGTTTTCATTTAAGGCTAAAGGGATAGAGCTGGGTGTTATGGACAGGATGGTGGGACACCTCCAACTAGCAGACAATTATGTGGCTGAATCCCTGAATTAATTAACAAACAAGAAGGAAATATTCTACCTTTTCGGATTAGCCAGGGCAGAGAGGAGAGCTGTGCTAGGGTGAGGAAGAGTTGGTAGTTTTAAAATTTAATTGCTTCTTCAACAGTTTGTTGTCAAAACTTGCAATTTAAAAAAAAGAATCATATGAAAGCTTTTCATCGTGACTGCCCTCTCTTTCCACAGTTGGCTGTGGTTCTTCAGATTCTCTCAAATACGTCTTAAGTCTCTTAAACAACAGACTCCATAAAATAATCAACTGCAATATATACCTACATAGCCATCATATCCTGTGGTTGGACTTGAGTGCAACCTTCTAGACCAAAGGCAGAGACATTACCATTAACCCACAGAACCATCTAATAATGAGCTTTTTAATTATCTCATCGATGAAGCAGGTAACTTCACTTTGCCACCTTGCAGTTGAAGGTCAGGGTGAGATGCTGAAGAGTGCCACCAGGCTGTTGGCACCGTTTTAGTTTTTGGCTGATCACCCTCCTACGCCAGTACATGAGAATCCATGCCAAGGTATCAGTCTTGACTCAGTGAGTAGTGTTCCTGCTTGATTCGTGTGTTTGTGGGCCAATCTGTGACACCGAGTTCAGGCTGGTGCTTCAGGCCCAATCACCGACCTAATTGCCCCTCCCGGGGATATATGACCCACAGCACTTACAGCGGACCTATGCAGGAAAGTTGTCCTGCTCACCTGTCTGAACAGCATTACTGGAACAAACGATCTGTTCATTATCAGGTTGTGAAATCGTGCTGTTTGAAAACTCATTATAATAGAGTTCAGAAGTACTTCTTTGGTTAGAAATGGTTTTAAGATGCTCTGAAGTTGTGCAGGGAATGCAAGCCTTTCTCTCCTTTCTGGTGAGACCCGATCTTCAGGAAGAATTACATCCTCAGATTTGCCTTTCCTTCGTTGAAAGAGGCTGCTTGTTTTCATTGATGTGGTTTAACTCGCAGCCTGCAGAAGCAGCTGGATGAAAGATTAATCAGGTACTGTTCCTGTCTGATAGCAGTGTAATGGCTGCCTTGATAGAAAGAATCCAGTTGAGTGCTGATTAAGTCAGAATTCAGTGATCACAGCTTCCATAAATTCCAGTCATTACTTCAGCACCATGTTAAATCAAAAGATACTGCTATTTCATTTGATATAGCCACAATACTGACATCATAGTCATCTCATCAAGCTTTTCTTTTTAGTCAGGGCAAAGAACTTAACTTCACGCCAACTTCCTGGGGTTTTCCGCATTTTAAAAGGGATGCTTCCTGTTCTAAAGTTTCCTTTCATTTTCAACAATGACAACTACAGCTTACATTTAACGAAGTAAAATTTGCCAGGGTGATTCATCATGGCATCATTAAACCAAAGTTGACACTGAGCCAAAGGGTAATATTAGTGCAGAAAGCTTGGTCAAGTCCATAAAAAATAAGCAGTGTAGAGGGGTTTGGGGCTGGGACTCCAGAGCCAAATTAAATTATGGGGACCCTCAGTCATTGCTATTGGGCCCAAGTGTGTTTCAACATATAGGAACAAAGATCAGTAACTCTGTAAAGCAGTCTTCATGATATTGATTATGGAGAAGACTACTCAGAGTCTAAGGTCTCTATTGAACATTTGAGACTAAATATTTTCTCCAGCAGGGCGGTTGCAGTGACTGGAATGAGGGCCAGTTGAAACTTATTGAGTATGAGCTCCCTGATTGGGGCTGTTAACCTGGGCCAATCAGGGAGCCCTGGCCGACAGATATAAAACAGGAGTCTCAGGTATTCTCCTCACTCTAGGCACTGGCACTGAGCTGGCTGGTCAAAGTCCATGGACTGTGCATGTGTAAATAAAGGATGACTTGGTGACAGGATACCATCATCCATGGAGTTATTTCAGCAGTAAACAGAGGTCAGGACTGTTTCTGGATCTTGAGCTCACCCTCACAATGAGGTTAGTGGGATTTGGCGAAGACAGTCACTGGAATTATCCCAGGAGAGCAAGGAGACAGATTCCCTGTCCAGTTAAAAATGAGGGAAAAAGGTTCTCAAAGCTGTGGAGCCAGTCAAGGCTTTCTAACCCAAGTGTAGCAGCAATGGAAGGTGAGTAAGAGAAAGGGTCCTGTCTACAGAGTGGCTTGTGACCAGGCAGGCAGGAGGGGCCTCTAGGCCTCTCTGGGCAGCAAGTTGCCTTTGCTTAAATTGTCTTGAGTTAGACTCTTCATTAACCTGATGCTTTCCTGTTGCCTGTGAGCCGGTAACCATTCTGGTCCTCACCTCACATGGAACAGGTGGGAATGAGCCTGGAAAACAGCACGCTGTGGGGTGGGGTTAATTTTCAGTTCCACCCTCTGTTGGGGCAGCCCCTGGTCAGAGGTGGCACAATATAGTCACCCGTTGGCATAAATATGGCTGCAGTAACAGAATTAGCTTGCCTGATCCAGCATTAAAGTGAGGCCATAAGTGAGCACAATGGTAGCTTTGAGAAGGAGTTATCCAAAGGTGCCAGGGTCTACTTTGAACAAAGAGTCTCACAAGTTAATGTACAAGGAATTCTGTAAAAACAACAGCTGCAGATGAGGGTGGGAGATAGTTCAATAAGAGATGTGAGTGAACAGATAGCCTGAAGTTTGTAGCAAGCAGAAAAAAGAAAATTAGGATCCCACAATAAAAAATGTGAGACAAATGATATGGTTGGGATTATGACTCGTAAAAATCTAGGAGATCAGACAAGTTCATTGAGCTCTGAAAGTGATTGAGTTTTTGTCTTATCGATAAAAAGATGTCTTATTAGGTAAAAGAGTTAATCAGAGTAGGGGCAGTAAATTCCATCTCAGGAGATGGGATGTAACCAGAATGAGTTATGATGCAGCTGTAAGATAGAGGGGTAGTGTCTAACTGAGCCTCCAGGGACAGGGGGAACAGAAACTGCTCACAACTAACTAGCTAAAGAATGCTAACAGCAGGTGTAAACATAAAACTTTACTATAACTAACTTTATATTAGAACTAATATTATGAATCTCATAAGCAATTAGTAGGAACTAATTTCCCTATGTACCTCCCTGTGATTAGGACAGTGGTAAACATAAGATGAGTAACAGAATGTGATAGGAATATCAATGAATACAATGAATAACAGAATTCGAGCAGCCCTTGGAGATAAACAAGTCTGGAAAATGTCCAAAAGAGTATAACTTTGGAATGTGAATTAATGGGGTGCATTATAAGATCCCAAGGCCTGATTATTACAATGTCTGGTAAACATCACAAGATCACGGTGAACCTAGGAATGTCCATAGGGTGGCCATCATCGATCAGGTGTTTCATAGGACTGGATGTATAGATTAAGGGGGAAGGAACAATGACAATGTTGCATGTAATTGTTGTGACGTGAAATGTACAAACATGTTATATCAGGCTGAGGAAAGCAGAACATCATTGACATCTCTTCCGATCTGAGCTGGGATTAAGAGGGTGACTGGGCCCCATATAAAGGCCAGATTCAGAGTATTCTCTGGCCTCAAAGATCGATTGTACTTTTGAACGCAGAAGTCAAGGCTGCTCTCTGACATCTCTCCCCAACACCCACTTTCGATCTTCACTATCATTTGAGGTCAGAAAGTCCAGCTGCTGTCCTCAATTGGTTACGAAGAAGTAAATAAAAGTAATTGAGGTAGGTTCTGTTCTGTGTTGTTTTGGTTTGGGATTTCAGTTTTACATCCGGTGAGGAAAATGTGAGACGGGCCCAACTTCTCAAACCCACATCTGTCTAATGAGTGACATTACCCGGAAATTTAATGTTTTCGCACGTGGTTCAGGTTCTCAGTGCAGTTTGAGAGTCGTGGTGGAATGTGTGGAGACGGGTTTGTTCAGAAGGCCCCCACTTGGTTCTTGGAGATAACACCCTACTCCCAACATCATTCCAACTTCATACCACCCATCCCTCAGCTACCCCATCCAATCCCACTCTCAGCACCCTATTCCCCCCCAACGCTTCCTCAATACTCCTTCACAAACCCCATGCTATACACTGGCTTCTCTATGTATCATGTCTTCTCCGTAGTGTATACATCATGAACCTCTGTGCATGGTCTTTAGGAATTATGTAATCGCAGTCATGAAAAAAATATCTGTGACCATTTAACAAAGGCTCCTTGCGAAATCTATCATTGATATTTCAAAATAAACCATACTCCTACAGAGAAACAGTTAACCCTGAAGCGATTATATTAGGCTGTATAAACGAGCAACCACCTTTTATTCAGAAATTGCATCAATGGCAGAAAATGTTCTTTCAAACTCTTTAAGCTGTCACTTCTTTGCTTCAGTAGCTGTGTCAATAAATCACCTGTTCATCTCAGACTAGCTTTCTCTTTCCAGCTTTTAAAAAAAAAACAATGTTTAAGCCCATCCTTAATTATCTAAAAGAAGATAGGAGTAAGCTGTTAACTTGAGCCGTTGTAGTCCTTGGGCTGCAGAGACACCCATAGTACTGTTATGAAGGGAGCTCCAGAATTCTGATGTAGTGTCAGTGAAGGAATAGCAATATAGTTCAAAATCAGGATATTGTATAACTTAGGGGAATTTGTAGGTGCTAGTTTTCCATGCCATCTGCCTCTCCTTGTCCTTCTAGCTGACAGAGTCATGGGTTCTGGAATTGATCAAAGCATTCATAACTGTCACAGCTATCCAATCAAACCAATACAGCTGCAAGACCCTGAAACTGAAAGAACCAGTAGCTATAGTTCTGTTTCAAGTCAGAGTGTCAGTCAATTAATGGAATGGTGATGCTTAGAATTTCTTTCAACGTTGAGAAGTATGCCCACACCAGTAAAATATTAATAAGGCTGGGATCACATCAAAGACGGAACAATATGGATTGTTCATGGTGGGATATTATTTGTCTCTGTTACTCCCTATGTGATTAGCATCAAATCACCTGATGCTGGGTGGAGGAAAATCTTTAAACTGAGAACTCACATTACTGCTCACGATCATAGAGGTTTGAATCTAGGCTTTTAAATATCGAGCTTGTGGGAGCTACAATTTTAACAGTAGAAAAGAAATAGTCTGTTTAGCTGAACTTTTGATTAATCAATACACTAAACAAGGTATTAATTATAAAAACTGTGTTGAGAGGACCATGAAGTGTGATTTCTTTTGTATTTTCAAGTCCTTCATTCATCAGCCCAGATTAATCAGGGAGAATTTTCTGCTCTCTCCTACTCTGCAATTCTAAATCTGCTCAGACACATTCAATGGAAACAATGGATTCAACAGTAATGAAATAGACCAGGGCTGAAATAACTGCACAGAGGCCAGCATCCCATCACCAAACCACCTTTTATTTACACATGGAGAGTCCTTGTCATTGTTCCAGCTCCCCCAGAGCCAGGTCTCGGAGTGAGCAGAACTTCTGACGTGCCTGTTATATCAGTCAGCCAGGGCTCCCCGATTAGACCAGAAGAACAGAACTAATCAGAGAACTCAAATTCTATGAGGTTCACCTGGCTGACCTCATTACAATCTCTACAAGGTACAAACTAAACTGTCTATCAGGCTCTGTACAAATTTTATAAGTTTCAGTCAGGTCACCCCTCGTTGTTTGATTCTCTGGGGATTACTGGCCCAGTCTCCTCCATCTCTCTTCATAAGCCAATTCCACAATGCCAGGGAGTAGATCTTTCACATTTACAGCCTGAGTTTACTGGCACAAGAGATAAATAGTTGCTCAACTCAAACTCAACTTTCTAAATAAACTCTGACTTTATTCTTATGAAATGATATGGCCGGGTCAAGGTTATGATCTTTAGCTGGTAACCAAGTGTGAGCCTTTTAGGACATCATGTGTATGCTCCTCATCGAGATCTTGTTACCTTCTAGTTGGCGAGGTCAAACAAATGTTTGCAAATTTCAGGCTGCAACTCAGAAGACATAGAATGAAATTGACATTGTTCTTCCACTCCTCTAGCACTGGGTTTCCATTCATAAGGTAGTGTGATCTCTGTCGTGTGAAGTAAAGACCTGGATATTACAGCTTTTGATACAGACAAGCAGATCTGACAAAATATTGAGGTAGCAAGAACTGCAGATGCTGGAGCCAGAGATAACAAAGTGTGGACCTGGAGGAACACAGCAGGCCAGGCAACATCAGAGGAGCCGGAAAGCTGATGTTTTGGGTCAGGATCCTTCTTCAGAAATGAAATTCATTCAGAAATTCTTCTGAAGAATGGGTTCCGATCGGAAACGTCAGCTTTCCTGCTCCTCTGATGCTGCCTGGCCTGCTGTGTTCCTTCAGCTCCACACTTTGTTATCTCTGCCAAAATATTACTGTTTTATAAGGGCCATCTCATATCAGCAAAAAATATTCCCACCCTTTATAGCCACAACGTGTGATTACAATGAAGTAAGCATAAAGTTAGATTATTTCTCTATCAATCTACATATTGCTAAGAAAGGAGTGGGGACTTACGGGAAAATGTCTAAGTTTCAATTCTGCTGCAAATCTTGCGGATTTTTGCAGGCAATCTTTGCCACATTCATATTCTACCAACAAATTCTGCTTACGCTCGTTCGAAACTTAGTGAAGATTGTCTGAGCTCAGTGCTCCCATTGGATCCACCTAGACTGTAAACCTCCCTGCATCAGTCTGGGCTGGATTTTAAGCTGCCTCTCAAAGGTGAAAGAGATGTGTTAATGTTAACTGTGAGGCAAAAGATAATTAAGATATTGGGCTGAAGCTACATTACAGTTGGGCTATTCTCCAAGGGAGATCATTGACGTATTCATAGTTGCCTAAACCCTTCTGTTTTGGAGTGTTTGCGTGTTACCAAATTCCTCTGAAGGTCTAATTAGAAGTTGGCACAGGTGGTCTGAGAGCAAACAGAAAATCTGAAATTTAATAGAGCAGAACAGTCAGCTCTCCATAGAATGAACAACACACCTGCTAACCTACACTGAAAGATAAAGGGCAGCCTACAAGGACTGATCTTCATCTGAAATCCTCCCGACATGCAGTTTAAGAATTCCACTGTGAGAGGGAGAGAAAAGGAGCAGTTACAATCTCAGTCGGTGGAAGCGAAATGTGGTCAGGGAGGAAAAGAACTGGAATTGGTATGTCCTAGTACAGGAAAATGGTGACTGCAGCAGTGATTATTCAGAGGCAGGAGGGGTCATTTTAACCCCCTGAGTGCTGTGACAGTGTTTGTATGGAAGGAGAAAATAAACAAAGTTAATTTCTCAATCCTCCCACCCCCATTTCAGGTTTTAGTGAAAGTAGATCAGACCTGGGTGAGCAACATGTTCCGAGGAGATCAAAACTTTGCTGTGTGTTACCACAGGGCCTGGCAAAATCAGTTGGTAAAAGTAGACGTAACAGGCCACATCACTAAGTTAAATACGTTTATGTCATGACTGGGCTCTGATGAAGACCTAGACTCAAGACGTTACTTTGCCCTCTCTCCACAGATGCTGCCTGGCCCGCTGTGATTTCCAGAAACTTCTTGTTTTTAGTCCACAACTGTACAATCAGCCAGGCCCAATGGTCATAGTCTCCCCTCCTCGAAAACAATCCTTCTTGATCACAATTACGCCTGTCCCCCCACAAAGCCGAAGACAAATGACTTAGCTACAATCCCCATCTGATCACAATCTCATCTCCCACTCCATAGTCCTACAGACCACAGTCTCTTCCCCCTACAACCACATCACCCACTGACAACAATCTCCCTCTTCCCCACACCACCAACTACTATCTCTCCCATTTCTCACCTCCCTAGCCCTGGCCTTGTGCAGCAGGTCCTTTTGCTCAACAGACAGATATACTGTCAAGTGAGAAACCAGGCACAAACTTTTCAAATAGATCCTGCGATTAATATTGCTTCCAATTTCCTGCCCACCTCTCCTCGGCCAAATTCCCTGTTTTGATCTAGAATCCCCACTCTGAATGGGCGATGCATCCAATCTTAACTTTCAAAATTTTTACAAAACTTTTCCCTGTACCGAAGTACATGTGACAGTAATAAATTAAATTAAATCAAATCAAAAGGGAAATTGATATACTCTAAAAGGAAAATACTGGTGGGATGTGAAGGAAATTCAAGGTGGGGTGGGGCTAATTGAACAACACTTCCTAAAAACTCAAGTAGGTACGATGGGCTGAATGGCTACCTTCTATGGCACATACATAAATGTTTTAGATTGTTCCGAGGGTTAATACATTAGCTGAGCTCACAAACTCTGCCAGTGCAACAAACATTGGTTGGAGATGGTCATAGATCATAACTTTGGATCACTCATAGACATTTTGAACTTTAATTCCAACATATATTTCAAAGGAAAAGACTGAGACAGCTGAAATGATGGCAAATGTAAATTCAGTGGCTCTCTAAGGGGAGAGAGAGAGAGATGCTGGAATGTCACACTGATGAGCTGTAAAGGAAGCTTTACAAGGGAGAGATGCACTACAAACAAATTGTAGCCTCTTGAGAGGTATCACAGACTGTGAACATGATGGGATGCATGAGCGTGAATGATGATTAAGTCTCCCTTTTAAGGATTAAATATTAACATGGATTGGAAACATGACTTGTATGTGCCAGTGGTAGATGGTTCACCAGCAAACTGAGGTATTTGTCTGCACCAGCGGTTGAGATCTGGCTGCACTGGTGTAGAGAGAAACAGAGTGAACGTTTCGAATCCAGTATGACTCTTCTTCTGTACTGTTAAGACAGATTATCTGGTCTTGATGAGCGTTCCCTCTAAACTGTGTAGGTGCACAGACACTCTGAGATTCCCCAGCGCCATTCTGTATGCCATCAGCACCCACATCCATTTTCTCCAGCCACTCAGCGTGCACGGTCCTCGGAAGACCCGCAGAAATTAGAGGGAACGCAGGTCCCATTCGTATTGTGCTCATGAGCTTACTGTGAGCAGATTGGCTCTTATATTACCAGTTACTGTACTTCAAAAATACTTAATTAGTTGTAAAGCACCTGGTGACTGTGAAGAGCATTATAAAAGTACAATTCTTTTTTCTTTCTCAATTATGAAGAGAAAGTGAGACTGCTGATTGGAAACAAAATCAACCACCTGTATCTCTTTGTATCTTTATCAGCAAAATGCAGTTTTGATTGAAAAGTCATGCAAGTATATGTGAAAAGGAAATGAATTTAATTTCAATTGCTTGATCTTGTACAGACACAAAAATCCTCACGGAGAACTGACAGTGAGTGTCGTTGAGGTAACCAGAGTGATAGGCAGCATTGTATGTAGTCAGAGCTGTGAGAAAAGCAGATGACCACCGTATAGGCCATAATGCATTGAATGGGCAATTCTGTACAGCACAGAGAGGAGAGTGAGTGGTCTATCCTTGCCTTAACATTGTGCAGCAAGGGAAACATTAGTTGTTGAAGAGAATTATTCTTCCAGGCAGGAACAATGTGCCAGGGCACCATCTCTCACAGAAAGCAACCAATTTAGCTTAATGTTTGAGCACATGAGGAAGATAGAGGACAGTCTTGAAGAGACACACTTGAATAAAGTTGAGCACTGATTATCAATTAAAGAAAATAAATTGCCTTAATTTGTTGTCATTGCTTTTTTATAATCGCTGTGTTGTGGAAGGAGAGTGAGGCAAATACTGGTTAAAAATCAACTCTAATATGTTGCAGCAGATGCTTTAACTGAAGAATAATAAAATCAGAGGGTACAGCAGGATGACTATTGGAATCCTTGACTGAAGAGGCAAAATAAAGTTTTGAACTTATTTAAAGGCAGAACATTAAAATAAATGAGCAGTATAGATAGAATTAATGGTAGTTGTCTTTTCCTTAAGATGGGGGATTTCAAGACGAGGGAACACATTTTTAAGGTGAGAGGAGAGAGGTTTGTAAAAGAGATGAGAGGTAAATTTTTTACACAGGGGGTGTTTCATGCATGGAATGAACTTTCTGAGGAAGTGGTTGATGTGAGTAGAATTACAGTGTTTAAAAGATAGATACATGAATAGGAAATGTTTGGAGGAATATGGGCCAGGAGCAGGCAGGTGGGACTAGTTTAGTTTGGGATGATGTTCGGCATGAAGGCTCTGTTTCCATGCTGTATAAATCAATGACTCTATAAAACAAATAACTGCAAATGCTGGAAATCTGAAACAAAGACAGAAATTGCTGAAAAAACTCAGCAAGTCCAGCAGCATCTGCAGAGAGAGAAATAGAGTTAACGCATGTTCAAGTCTGTTCTGAAGGAGATTCACTGGACTCAGAATGTTAACTCTGCTTTCTCTCCACAGATGCTGCCAGACCTGCTGAGTTTCTCCAGCAATTTCTGTTAAAGACAGAAAATGTTGTAAATACTCAGAATATGAGACAGGTTCTGTGAAGAGACACATGCAATCATACAGACAGGTCATCAAATCCAAAGATTAACTCTTTTTCTCTCTCTTCAGATGCTGCCAAACCTGCTGAGTTTTTATTTCCCAGTGATTTCTATGTTTTTATTTCAAGTTTCCAGCATCTGCAGTATTTTGATTTTGTACATAACTGGTAGAATGAAATGTTTTGAATGAGAAAAAAAATATTTTTGCCCTTGCTCCTGATACCTTTCATCTGCCTGAGTCACACAGAGTTCCTGTGTCTGTGCTATTCACTCGCCTACAACAAAGGGCAGCTGAGCAATGCAACCCCAACCTACATGTTCTGTGTCCTATCTCTCTTGACACAGGGCTGACTTAATGATCAAACAAAGTGAGATTAGACACTGGATCAAGTGAAACAGAAATCGTCTTGTCTACCTTCTATCCATCCAAAATGTGATTACACGTTATTCATTTCAGGCACAATGTCCCATGTAAGTTTACAGCTCTCTTACTCTGCTGTTTTTGTTCCAGTATATGATTTCCATGCTGCAGTAAGCTACTGGATGAGACATAGTGCTGATGGTATACGATTATCTCTGAATTTGACCAAAAGTTTTTAATCCATCAGCTCATGGACTGTGGATAGGCAAATATTTATCGCCCATCCCTAATTTCCCTTGAGAAAGTGCTGGTGATCTGGCTTCTTGAACCACTGCAGTCTGTGTGGTGTAGGTGGACCTGCAGTGCTGTTAGGGAGGCACTTTTTGACCTAATGGCAGTAAAGGAATCACAATACAGTCCCATGTCAGTATGGCATATAGCTTGGAAATAAACTTGTAGGTCATGGTATTCCCATGAATCTGCTGCTGTTGTCCTTCTAAGTGGTAGACGGTGCAAGTTTGGAAGGTGTTGTTAGAGAAGCCTTGGTGAGTTGTCGCGATGCATCTTGTAAATAATACACACTGGTGCTGCTGTGTATCCCTGTCTAAGGGATTGAATGTTGAAGGTGGTGGATAGGGTGCCATTCAAGTGGGTTGCTATTTTCTGGCTGATATTGAGCATTTTGCGTATTATTGAAGCGGAATCCATCCAGGCAAATAGGGAGTATTCCATCACCTTCCTGACTTCTGCCTTGTGGACAGTGGACAGGCTTTAGGGAGTCAGGAAGTGAGTTACACTCTGCACGAGTTCCCAATCTTTGACCTGCTATTGTAGCTACACTATTTATATGGCCAGTCCAGTCAGTTTTTGGTCAATGGTAACCCCCAGATGTCGATAGTGGAAGATTCAGCAATGATATTGTTACTGGATGTCAAGGGGGAAATGTTGGATTTGGTCACTGACTGGCATTTGGATGGCACATATATTATTTGCCGCTGACCAGCCCATACCTGAATGTTGTCCACATTATGCTGCATATCAACACAGACCTCTGAAGTATCTGAGAAATCGTGAAGTATGCTGAACATTTGTGCAATCACCAACAAACATCTTCCCTCTGGCACTTTGATGTATGGGACGTCATTGATGAAGTAGCTGAAGATGGTTCAGCCTAGGACACTGAATGATAAAAGCTCTTGTGGTGCAGTGGTAGTGTCCCTATTTCTGAGTTTGGAGACCCAGGTTCAAGTCCACCTACTCCAGAGATGTTTGATAACATCTCTTAACAGGTTGATTAGAAAATATCTATCCTGAACAACATCCTGTTACTGAAATAATTGGCTTCCCTTAACAGCAACTATCTGCTTTTATGATTCCAAACAGCAGAGAGATTTCCTTCAACTCCCATTGACTTAACATTTCCTGAGGCTTCTAATGTGCAGACAGTCAAAGGCTGTCTTGATGTTGGGGACAGTCACTCTCACACCACCTCAAGCATTTCTGTTGGTTTGTATTTATTTAGCTATGAGCTTACTTTTTCAATAAACAAAACGTCAATTTGCAATATTATATGCGACTATGTATTAACCCCTTCAGCACAAAAAGTGCCATAGAAAATCACAAAAGCTTGGAATTTGTATTTCAACTGTTTCTGGGCTGGAAGCTTGCTTGCTTTGACCTTCAGCCTGAGTTTTCATGTATCCTGGCTGGTGGGATGCAG
Source organism: Rhincodon typus (assembly GCF_021869965.1). Classification (NCBI taxonomy): domain Eukaryota; kingdom Metazoa; phylum Chordata; class Chondrichthyes; order Orectolobiformes; family Rhincodontidae; genus Rhincodon; species Rhincodon typus. The sequence goes on from NC_063343.1 coordinate 7,847,383, forward strand.
TCGAATTAGACAAAGGGCTGGAGATGGCCCATACCTCATCCAGTCGCCAAATGAATAGGTCAGATCAGCATTAAAGTGACTCTGCACCTGGTTGATTTGCCAGAACTGTCCAGGGTGGGTACCTGAAGCATGGGCAGACTGGTGAGGTGCCAGAGGACTTAGGGAAAGATGTAGACCCAGGGGAGGAAACTGGGGGAAAGGATGTTGGAGAAATAAGGAAGTAGCAATAAAAGAACTGTGAGAGTCTGATGCAAGATTTAAATTCAAAATGACATTGTTTAAAAAGCATTGTTTCTGAAGTGAAGGGTGTTTAATTTCAGTGATTAAATGCCACTTTATCCTGCTATGATTGAGATGCATTGGATATCATTTAATTGATAATTACTTGATATTGGAAAGTTTTTGCTACCCTATTTGCATTATTGAATCAGTCAGTTTCAGCCATGAAAGCTTAATAATATCCATGGGGTCATTGCCATCTGTCTTGATAGCAAGTTGGCTCAATGGGCAACACAAAAATAATTGATGATTGGGTTCATTGATCACAAAAAAATGAATCTATTTGCCCATGGTTCAACCGAATCAAAATTGGAGTGATTTCATTTCAGGCACCTGCTTTGTCCGACATCTGATCATTGTACACTCAATTTATAGTGCTGCTGCATTGTGGTATTTGTGCCAAGGTGATACACTTTACACATCTGTACCGTCAATAAAACTGAGCAAAGACACTCCCAAGTTGATGGGCATCATATAGGCAGTAGCATTAGAACACATACTTATAGATTTTTCAGCCTTCGTTTTCTCAGATGTTAAGTTTATGTGGACATCCTTTATGATATCATTGTAGTGCAGTCAGCCTGCTTATTTCAGTTTAGTGACTGTTAAACCAATGCACCTAGGAAATTGGTTCAAACGATTAATCAGTATACAACCAGAATAGCCAAATATCCAACTTTGCTGATCATCTTAGTTTCATCATCAAGTGGGATTTTGATTGTTTGGTTGCCTTACATTTTAATTCTCCATTCTACACTGACTTTTGCCTCCTACCTCATTCCAACGAAGCTTGATGTAAGCTTAAGGAGTAGCACCAAAACTGTCTTGTGGGTTGGAGCCTTCCAGCCTCACTTCACGATCTTAAACCGCAGCTCCTATTTACTGTTGAACAACATTCTTGACTAATGGGGTAGGATGGGTGTACAAGGAAATGGTCAATGGCTGATAGGGTGATCCATGGACCAGTTATCACCTTCCTTTTCCTTCCTCCACACATTGGAGCCTTGTCCACCTCGTCAAATTTTCCAGATTGCTCTCTCTCTCTGCTTGGCTGCAAACCATTCACATAACCTCTGGGTTGCACTATTTCCATATTCAGGTTCTATCGCTATTTTCTCAATTTTCTGACACTGCCATCACCTATATTATTCAGTCACCTATCCTCTACCCAATTAGAGACCATTGCCTTCTTTCTTTTTCTGTCCCCTGTCGCTGCTTGAAATTCATCTGTAACATCTTGTGCTCAAGACATAAGATCATAAATGTCAAGGGTCAACCCTGTTCCTCCTCCTCTCCATGGATATTGGCTCAACTGCTGAGTGTTTCTGGAACTTCCAGTCTTCATTTCATTTCATACCAATGTGTGTTGAAAAAGATTTGACTGTGAATGAAGAGTTTGCAAAACAATTAACATTTAAGTAGCATTAGATGCCAGTGAGCACAGCTTGGGTTTCTGTTTGCATGTACAAACAGCCAGCTCTGTTTTTTTTGACCAGGGACCATGTGGGCAAAAAAGACATTGCATCTCACCGCTGCTACTCCCACTTTGCCACCACAGAGTTTAGTGCCACACTCTGTCATTAGGCAATGAATTATTTCATGTAGAGAGTGAAACAGGCTATCAATAATGAATGAACCGCTCTTCCGTTATACATAATACATTGCAAGATTGTTCTTAACTTAAGGTTTTTGAGGAAGCATCGAACTAATGTGAGCAGAATTATTCGTAGGTAAGCAGTTTGCAGGCCTGTATCTTTCCAAGATTAAACTGAGGTTAAACTCATCACGATGATTCCCTCATAGGATCAGTTAATACCTGTAATGTGCATCGCTAAACTGAAGCTCAGTGCTTGGCAGAGGCTGGCAGGCATTTTTCCTTAAACTATGTCCACAAGAAGTATCCATTTGTTTTGATTAATTTCATAAGATTGTTTACATCCATAAGACAATAAAACATCAGAGTAGAAGCAGTTTCCTGCCTTTTCCAAATAGTCCATGTTTCCCAAGCTGATTAAAAATCTGCATATCTTAGCCAATTCTCTATCTATGCTAACAGACCGTCTCCAAAACCATGGGCTCTTATGTTACTAACTTGCCTGATATTACATCTGGTAGTTCCCATTTATCTATCCTGCTTGTTACTTCCTCAAAGAAGCATAACAATTTTGTCAGGCATGATTTGCCCTTGACGAAACTTTGTGGACTCTGCTTGATTATTTTCTATGTTTCCAAATGCTACGCTACTACATCCTTTCCAATAGACTCTAACATTTTCCCAATGATAGATGTTATGTTTCCAATCATCTGGGCCATTCCCAGACTCTAAGGTTTCTTGGAAGATTACTATTAGTGCAACCACTGTCTTTGCAGCTACTTCCTTTAAAATCCTAGGATGCAACCCATCAGATTTAGCTCCAATAGTTTCCCTTGTACTTTTTTATCTCTAGCAATAGTTAAGTTTGTTTATTTCCTCCTTATCTTTAGCCTGTTGTTTATTGAATATTTTCAGGATGCTACTAGCATCTTCTACTGTGAAGACTGATACGAAGTTTTATTCAATTCATCTGCCAATTCCTGATTCCCCATTTTTATTTCCCCAGCCTCATTCTTTAAAGGACCTAAGTTTATTGTTGCTCTTTCTCTTCCATTTTAAAGTAACTCTTGCTGTTTTTTTCTTCATATTACTTGCGAGTTTTCTCACATAGTTTAATTTCTTCCTTGTATTTTGGTCATCTTTTAATGACTTTCCCAATCCCTCAATTTACCACTAACTTTTGTCATAGTATATGTTTTTTTAATTTAATTTGATACTGTCCTTAAACCCCCTGATTAACTCCCTGGCAAGCATTTTTCTTCCTCGCTGAAATATATAGTTTGTTGTGAGCTGTTTTTTTAAAACACCTGCCATTACTCATCATTGTATTTTCTGTTGAACTCATTTCCTAGGTCTGTCCAACCAACTTTTCCACCATAAACATCCCTAAAACAGCAGACAGGCACTTGGTATAATTTATCTTCCACCCTCTACTTAGCTAGCACATCAGCCATGGTTATGTGTTTGGGTATCTGGAGTGGGAGATGAACTTGTAACCTTCTGGTTCAGAGGTGAAGATGTTGCCAGCTATGCAATGGTTGGCATGAAGGACATATGGTGTGTGATATGGATCTGTAGCTCCTACCTGTTTTGCACCATACTCATAGCCATCCAGTCACTGGGGTAGACATTCTTCTCGATCAAATCCTTGAACAGGATAAAAGTTTCCATGAAGAAATCCTGAGGAAAAAAAGCATTAGTTAGAAATGACTGAGAAATTGACCCAGAAGCAACAGAAAGTACATATCATGTTCAATGTCATACCACCCGAAAATTTTGGTTCTTTGACAGACACTTAATGGCTGACAATTCACAAATGATCGTCACAGCACAATTAATAAAGGAAATTTACTCATTGCAAACACGAACAACAACAGAGATTGCTGGAAAAGCTCAGGAGGTCTGGCAGCATCTGTGGAGAGAAATCAGAGTTAAGGTTTCGGGTCGAGAGATCCTTCTTTAGAATCCTCATTTACTCGTTGCATTTTCTCTTGAAAGCATGGGATGTGAATCTTCATTTAAAAAGCACAATTATAATATCATACTCTAGAAGTTTACTTCAAAGGTGTTAAAATATATATTTTGAAGAACATTACATTCACTCTAAAATGTCATAATGGACAATAGGTTTGGCTATAGATAAGGAGAATCATCCTGCACATTTTACCCATTCCTCTGAAACTAATTCAAACATCAACTTTGGCTCAGAAACTGCACCTCGGACTTTCTACTTGCAAAACCACCCATGCACTTTTTTGCCTTAAGTTGCAAAGCATTAAAACACCAGCATTTGAAAACATCATTACCATCTTTCAGTTGCAATATTCACTGCATTTATTACTGTGACTTTTTCTGAGGAGCATCTCCAAACACTTCAGCCTCCATATGATGATCAGCCAATTTAAGATCAACATTTGGGAGATATAGAGCATTGAGTCGTGGAGATGTACAATACAGAAACAGATCCTTTGGTCCAACTTGTCCATGCTGACCAAATATCCTAAATTAATCTAGACCCATTGGCCAGCATTTGGCCCATTTCCTTCTAAACCCTTCCTATTCATATACCCATCCAGATGCCTTTTAAGTGTTGTAATTGTACCAGTCTCCACCATTTCCTCTGCAGCTTATTCCATATGTGTACCATCCTCTGTGTGAAAAATTTGCCCCTTAAGTCCCTTTTAAATCTTTCCCCTCTCACCTTAAACCTATGCCCTCTAGTTTTGGACTTCCAACCCGAGGGAAAAAATCTTGACTATTCACCCTATCCATGCCCCTCATGATTTTATAAATTTCTGTAAAGCCACCCCTCAGCTTCTGTTCTAGGGAAAATGGCCCCAGCCTGTTCAGCCTCTCCCTAAAGCTGAAACCCTCCAACTATAGCAATATCTTCCATCTCAACTGCACAATCTGAACATAATGGTGGAAAAAGGTGCAAATTTGTGAAAACGATGGAAATCCTGCTTTATTTGGAGTATCTACCACAGTTACAGTGATATATACATCATAGTACCTACTCAGTCCTCAAGGCCAAGCTTCAGATTAAAAAGGTACCAGGGTCAATTAGTGAAAAAAAAATGTGGTGAACTCCTCTGTGATCATTTTGGATGATTGTAACAAGGTGATCACCCTGGTCATGATTTACAAAATAATCAGTTTTCTGCCTTAATTGGAAAGGAAACCAACTCTCACTCAATGGTCTAAAAATAACGTTTCTTTCCTTTTTTGCAATGCTTCAGAGAATTAAATCTATGGCCCATTTTTTAATATATGACTGTTCAGATGCCTGCGAGGTGGACTTTCACAATTATATTTGATTTGATTCGATTTACTGTTGTTACTTGTACCTAGGTACAGTGAAAAGTATTGTTTTGAGTGCAGTACGGGCAGACCATACCATACAAAGTGCATTCAGGTAATAGAACAGAGCAAGGAATACAATGTTATGGCTGCAGAGAAGGTGCACAAAGAACGAGATCAACATTAAATTTAAAGTATAAGAGGTCCAATCAGAAGTCTAATAAAAGCAGAGAAGGATCTGTTTTGAATTTTGTTAGGACGTGTGTTTAAACTTTTGTATCTTCTGCCCAGTGTCAGGGGTTAGAAGAGATAGGAAACACACTTCGGAACAGCTCTTCAGCTGTGGAATGCATCACAGCTGATTCTGATCCTGTCATCCACAACCTTCAAGCAAGCAGGAGTGATCGGTTGTCGACTGAATTGGAACTTCATTTAGCTTTTTCTCTTTTCCTCGATGTACCCAAACTCCAAACCAATGATATTGCCCACACTGTCAGTCCATCTGGGAGAGCTGTGTTCCATCATATATTGGGCGGTGCTCTCCTCAGTTGTACAAACATATTTTTCATACCACAGCCCAGCTAAAAAACAAACCCTTTATTTTCCACCTGCTCATCGGATTCCTCTCAAGTTCTGCAACTATTCTTAATCTGCGGAAACGAGGAGTCAAGGAACCTGTAAACATGGGTTTTGGATTTGAAGAGACCACATTAGAACTGCTGACTGCCCTTGCTGACAGCAACACTGGTGACCACTGGTTCAGAACATCACTGATAAAATACGCAGAAAAATACAGCAAATTAATGTTTACACAGCTTCTTTTGTTCACTTTCTAACATAAGACATGATGCCTTAGTGTGGTAAAGGCACTATATAAATGCAAGTTGTTTTTTTTTCTGCCTGTTTTGTTTTCTCTAATCCCAATTGCCTGCTTTCCGCACTAAATTCAGTGCTGTCCTATTCTCCATCCAGAAGGCGTGTATCAGACATGAGGCTATTGAAAATCTGATTCAACTTTCCAGCTCAGGTTCTGACTAGGGGCATCGATGAAATGATTTTGTGCCTATCTCCCCCTTCAAAGCCCTATGTTGAATTTGTATCTGTGGCATGGTTGAGGCTTGATAGGTTGAACATTTTGCTTTGCTGTAGTGTCTTATTTGTTCAAAGCAATCTTTCCTGCATCAAAGAATTTTAAGAAATTTGCATATTTTTTAATAGATATTCAAGGAAGTATAAAAAATATTGACGTTTGCAAGCTGTGACAATAAAACATTTCCCCAGGGCCTTCAAATGGAATTGCACTGCCAGAAATCAAAACTCAATGTAATTATTGTATACCGTCTTTGCAAACGGCAAAATCAAAATAAAGAATGTGCATTTATATCATACTTTCCTCATTTTCAGGATACCTCACAAGCAATTAAATAATTGTAATGTTGCTTCCAAAAATTTACAAACCATATTGCGCATAAGTGATGTTGATTTACGGAGATGTAAATGTTGGCTGCCCTTCATTCGATTAATATCATAGGGTTTTTATATCCACCTGGTTAGGCAAACATTGGCTCAAGTTGCACAACATGGGTTGAAAGATGGCATCTCTGGCAATGCAGCACTTCCTCAGAATTGCACTGAAGTGTCAACTGAAACCAGGCATCATCAGATACTACTAAACTCAAGTACAGCCAACTAAACTAAGTGGATGAAAAAGTATGTACTTCAATAACAGTGCACAACCATTCACATAAGACGGATCCCTCTGCTCGGTCACAGACAATCAATATGAAGTGCTCACTTATGCAACACAATCCTTAGGTTAGTTTTCTCACTTGCACGTGGAGGTGTTGGAGTTGGGCAGGAGTGGACAAATTCAGAAGTCACACGACATCGGGTTACAGTCCAGCAGACTTATTTATTCACCTGAAGAAGGAGAAGCACTCGGAAAGCTTGTAGTTTTAAATAAATCCGCTGGGCAGTAACCTGGCGTCATTTGATTTTTGAATTTCTCACTCGCAGGGAATGAAGGTGGCCACTGGAATGTTGGCCTTTGTAGCGAGAGGATTCAAGCACAGAAGCTGGGATGTCTTGCTCCAATTGTACAGGGCCTTGGTGAGATCACACCTGAAGTATTACCTGCAGTTTTGGTCTCCTTATCTGAGAAAGGATACTCTGATTATGAAGGTTTGTCAGACTGAATCCTGGGATGGTAGGACGAGCATATGAAGACAACTGGATCAGTTCGGATTATATTCACGAGTGTTTGGAAAAATGAAAGGGGGCATTTCACAGAAATCTAACAGGACCAGATAGGGTAAGCACTGAAAGGATGTTCCAATCACCAAGCAATCTGGAACCTAGAGTTACAGTCTGAGGATACAGGGTAGTTCATTCAAGATTGAGATGAGGAGAAATTTTTTCACCCAGAGAGTGAGGAGCCTGCGGTACTGTCTGTCACAGAAAGTGGTTAAGGCTAAAGCATTGAATGTTATCAAGGGGGAGAATATAGTTATAGGGCTAAAGGGATCAATGGATAAGGGGAGAAAGCAGGAACAAGGGACTGAATTGAATGATCAGCCATGATCATATTGAATGATGGAGCTGGGTCAAAGAGTCAAATGGCCTCATCCTGTTCCTATTTTCTATCTGTCCATGAAATGATTGCATTAATGTTTGGTGGCAGTGATCGATGTAAATCAGATATTGGGATTTATTTAAACAGTCAGTCCTGAGCAGGGGGAAAAGAAAGTTGACATGATTCTGCCGCTTTATAAACAATTGCTTGACAACAATTCCCATACTATGCACAGTTCTGGCTTCCTCGATTTACAATAAGTGTTGCTGGGGACCATTGCCAGAGCAATTGAGGGTATGGGGAGATTGGATTGTGAAAAGTGATTATGTAAATTGGACATATTCTCAACAGAAAGAGAGGCCCAGAGGTGATATGATTGTTGTTTTTAGGATTCTAAAAGGAGTAGATAATGAAGAGCTTGACAGGCTATTTAATTTTGTTCAGAGCAGTGCAATCAAACAACATGATTGGCATTTGAAGACAAGTGAAAACTCAAAACTGACTTGCAGAAATAATGGCTAGGATTTGGGGTGGCACGGTGGCTCAGTGGTTAGCACTACTGTCTCACAGCACCAGGGAGCTGGGTTCAATTCCACCCTCAGGTGACTGTCTGTATGGACTTTGCATATTTTCCCTGTATCTGTGTGGGTTTCCTCCCACAGTCCAAAGATATGTAGGTTAGGTGGATTGGCTATGCCAAATTGCCTGTAGTGTTTAGGGGTCTGTACATTAGGTGGGTTATAGGGGGATGGGTCTGGGTGGGATGCTCCAAGGGTTGATGTGGACTTGTTGGGCTAATGGGCCTGTTTCCACACTGTAGGGATTCCATGATTTTCCCTGTGAGCTGTGATCAGTGTTAAGTGAGAGTCTGAATATTGCAGTTTGTGGCTAATAGGGAATCATTGTGATTTTCTACCGAATTGTCAATAAATAGCCAAACAACAAGCCCATTCTCCAATCTGTTGTATTCAAGTTAGCCTCCTTTAATTCATGCCATCGGTGGCCTGACACATACAGACTGGTAACCTGGCTAAACTCTGACCCCTCATTCTACCTCCTGGAAAAGGACCTGAGGGCAGGATGGAGCAATGGAACTGCACTACCAGCTGGTGACCCTATTTTCTGTGCTTGCCTACATGCCTTTCTTCCTGGTCCCACTGGGATCCAAAGTTCAGCCTGGTATTTCAGCGAGTGGCCAGTCTTTGAAACAGAATGCAGTCACATACCAAATCCAGTGAGAGTTAAGTCATTCAACAGCAAACTGGAGAGATTTCTTTCATAATTGCCATAATATGGGTTAGATGGAACAAGTGTTTTTGGAGCAATAGCATTGGATCTGAAATTCCTCACTCGCAATGGGAGAGGCATTGGGATGGTGGTAATGCCATTGGACTAGTCATTGAGGACCCCAGTCTAATGTTCTGAATACGTGGATTCAAATCTCACCACAACACATGATGAAATTCGAATCCGATAAACAAAATTGCAATTAAAAAACTAACCGAATGGTAACCATGCAACCGCTATTGGTTCTTGTGAAAAAACAAATGGTTCACTAATGTACTTGGGGACAAAAATCTGCCATCCTTACCAGTTGGCCTATACATGACTCCAGACCCACAACAATGTTGATCCTTCAACGCCTGCATTTCCTCTGCTCAATAAAAGCTGGCCGTGCCCTCCACATCTCATGAACACAAAGAAACTGCTAATTGTGTCACAGTAATGATTTATGAAGGGTTAAGATCTGCTCACTATTTCTGCTTGGTATTGACCATATAAATAAGTCCCAATGTCCAATTTGCTTTACTCATTACCACCAACAAATGTCTTTAGAGAACACACAGAGGCTGCTATATTTTCCAGCAGAATTTGTTGCTCCACTCAATCATGGCATCAGTAGAAGCCCTTTTGTACTGCCCTCTCTGCCACTTTGCTATGATTGGCATAAAAGGTTCCCAAAGTTTTTCTCTGAAAAATGCAACAGGCAATGAAACATTAGTTGTTCACATGTTTAATAAGATAGGAATATGCAAATGAGGAACTAGAGTAGGCCACTCGGCCCTTCAAACCTGTTCTGCCATTCAATAACATCATGGTTGATCTCATTTAACCTCAAATCTACATTCCCAATAATCTTACATCCTTTTTCGGTAATCAAGAATCTATCTACCTCTGCCGTAGAAATATTTAAAGATTCTGCATCCATGCCTTTTCAGGAAAGGAAGTCCAAAATCTCACAATCTTCTGAGAGAAAAAATGTTTCTTCATCTCTGTTTTAAATGGGTACTCCCTCATTTTTAAACTATGACCTCTAGTTCTAGATTCAACTACAAGAGAAAACATCCTTTCAATCTCCACCCAGTCAAGTCCCCTCAAGATCTTACATGTCTCCATTTTATTTATTCACAGGATGTAAGGATTATGACTAGGGCCAGCATTTATTGCCCGTTCCAAATTGGAATCTCCCCACAGGGCAGGTAAGGGTCAACAACATTGCTATGAATCTGAAGTCATAGACTGGCAGCTTTCCTTCCTGAAGGACATTAATTAAGCTTTTTTTTTTCCATTCCCCTCCCAGTCGACAATGGTTATCATTCAACCTTTAACTCTAATTTTCAAATTCCACCAATCAAGATTCAAACACAAGTCCTCAGAAAAAGGTCCTGGGTCTCTGGATTAATATTCAAACAATAATACCTCTGAGTCATCCCTTCCTCAGAGTCACCTCTAACTCCTCTAAACTGAAGAGGACACAGACCCAGTCTGTCTAGCTGTTCATCAAAAGGCAATCCACTCACTTGTGGTATTGGTTTAGTAAACTTTGTCTGAACTGCTCCCAATGCATTAACATCCTTCCATATATACGGCCCACCACAGTATTTAATGAGTTCAAAATGGCAAGTGGGCTGCTAATTTTCACATCCACAGACCTTCCCTTAATTTGGGAGACAGGTCTGATGAGATTGTAATGTCGACACGTTCCCATCAGTGCACCGGGGATGAATTGGGGATGTGATGTGTGGTCAGGGTATATGGGGTGGGGGTGGGAGGTGTTGGGGGCGCTCCTGATTCAGGATATCCAGCTCCAAGTTGCTAAAACCTGGCAGGTTTCCTCTGTCTGTGCCTGAGGCGGTGAAGAATAACTGATGGAAATTAAATCCTATGATTATTTCACAACTCCATTCCCATTATATCATTACCACCACTGGAAGGGTGAACAATACAAGCCTTGGTATTTTTACAGCTCACAGCCTATTATTGAAAGAGGGTTGCAATGTCAGAGGTTCTGTCATTCAGCTGAGATAGAGTCATAGAGTCATACAGCACAGAAACAGACCCTTTGGTCCCATTCGACCATGTCCCCAGATTAAACAAGTCAGACCTACCTGCAGTTGGCCCATATCCCAGCAAACATTTTTTATTCATGCCCTTATCTAAATGCCTTTCAAACATTGTAACTGTACCTGCATCCACCACTTTCTCTGCAAGTTCATTCCACACATGAACCACTGTCTATGTAAAAGGATTGCCTCTCGTATCTTTTTAAAATCTTTCTCCTCTCCCCATAAAAATATGTCCCCAGTCTTGGGATCCCCCACCCTAGAAAAAGACAACTACTGTTCACCTTATCCACTTGCCTCATGATTTTGTAAACCTCTATAAAGATCACCTCTCAATCTATCCTTATATCTCAAGCCATCCATTCCCAGCAATATCCTGGTAAATCCTTCCTGAACCATCTCCAGCTTGATAATATCCTTCCTATAACAGGACAATCAGAACTGGACACAGTTAACACCAATGTCCTGGACAAACTTAACATTTTTTTTTAAGTTGTTCATTCATGGGATAAGGGCATTACTGGTTACACTAGCATTTATTGCCCATCTCAGGGGGCACTTGACAGTCAACCACATTGTTCTGGGTCTGGAGTCACATGTAGTTCAGACCAGGTAAGGATGGCAGTTTCCTTCCCTAAAGAGCATTAGTGTGCCAGATAGTTTTTTTTTTCCCCCAACAATCAACAATGGTTTGATGGTCATCGTAAGATTCCTAATTTCAGATTTTCTTTTGTATTGAATGCAAATTTTACCAACTGCCACAGGTGGGATTTGAACCCAGGTCCCCAGAACATTTGATGGACCTCTGGATGAACAATCTCATGAGAATACCACTAGGCCATCACCTCACCAAGCTGTGTCGGTTCCTAGAATGGGGGTTTCTTCCAATTTCCTGGTCAAAATTCTTCTTGTAGCGAAAAGTCCTTGAAAACAAGTTGCTTATTTATGGATGTAGGATGGATGACTCTCTTTTTAAACTTCCCTAAAAAATCTGTTCAGAGATGTGATTACACATCTTTGGAGCAGGTGGGACTTGAACCTGTGCCTCCTGGATCATAGGAAGGGACCCTATTACCGTGCCACATAATCCTTAAAGATTAGCCTCTAGACTAATAATCTAGTGACATTACCACTGTCTCCCCCTCATGGATGACCTGTTGGTCGACAGAATATTTGACTCTGCAAGAAGTGACTCATTTCGAGATCTTTTTTACAAAGTGTTATATAAAAGCTGGTGTTATTATAAATTGCAAAGATATGACACTACCTCCTGTTAATTAACACTCTTGATCCAAGTAAACTAAGACAGCACTATTTATTTGCAGATATAAACATATTGAATGAGGTTTACTGAGCTTGTGGTGGAGATTATTTTGACATTGAAGTTTTTTAAACATCTCTATGTTGTTAGTTCCAGCTCCCCGGGGGCAGAAATCTATTTTCCTGGAAGCTTGGATATGAACTCAATAAATTTTTGACCAGAAATATTGATCATTCCATTAAAAAAAATACCCTGAAATTTCAACAATTTATCCCTTAAAATCGGATTAAGACTTCACCAGTGTCACTGTTTGTAGTAACTTGTCCCTTGCTAAAAGAAGTGAACTTCTGAACGTTCCTGGTACAAATGTATTGTGGAGTGCAGATGAACTGAAGGATGCAATTTAAGGGACTCCTCGAGCGTTGTAGTGAAATGATAAGTACTGCAATTGTGAGAAGGAATGTCGTCGGAGAGGATTTGCTCCGGCTCGGTTCTCCCTTTCTGAAGGCATGGACATTTGCTGAAGGAAGTACTGTCTTCTTGTGTGTATCAAACCCTATGGTTAAACTCACTACCAGTAGTCTATCTCTAATGAGAGAGCAGCCCTCTGGGGTTACCAAGTGACGCTCCATCACCTGAAAGATGAGGATTCAAAACTGTCCTAAATATACCTCTTTAACAAGCAGAAAACCTCCAGAACATTTAAATAGATTTTCATTGTTCCTTTTCTTTTCAAAAAAAAACTGGTTTGGAAATAAATGGAGGATTTCAAGACTGGGGGCATATTTTTAAGGTGAGAAAAGAAAGGTTTAGAAAAGGCACGAAGGGCAAATTTTTTACAAAGAGAGTGGTTTGTGTGTGGAATGAGCTTCCAGAGGAAGTGGTGGATGCAGGTACAATTACAAGGTTTAAAAGACACTTAGATAAGTACATGAATAAGAAATGTTTGGAGGGATATGGGCCAAGCGTAGGCAGGTGGGGCTAGTTTAAGTTTGGGAACGTGGTCGGCATGGACTGGTTGTACCGAAGGGTCTGTTTCTGTGCTGTATGACTCAATGACTCTATGTTTGTTTCCTTTAGTTTATATCTTACGTCATGTATGTATCTCTTCTCTGTACCATTTTTCCCTCCTGTCCTGTGCTTCGCTGTTTTCCATGGGGCAGGTTTTTGTGAGTGGTGTGCCATTTCGGATGGTGTAAGAGGAAGTGTGTGCATAACCCACTGCCTTGATTTTTCTAATTTCCCATGCAGTTGCAATTAAAGTTTACGGTGTGTGCAGGATACATGGGCAATTCTGCACAGGGCAAGTTCTTCATTTGGAAAACCTGTCATCAACTGATGATGAGCTATGAAAGTGTCATAGAGAGTCTGTTTCGTTGGAGTCTCATGTGACAAGCATTTAATTTACAGATTGTACTTGTTGCTGGTCATGAAAGTATTATCATGAATGCTTTATCGTGAACTGAAAGGAAAAATGCTCATTAAAGGTAGAAACGGTAGTGTTCAATGTTATATATAAATAGAATTAATATAAAATGTGTAACTCTAGATTAATGAGCTATGGATATAGTAATATAATCGAGTTAAAGTTGCTAAAAAAATGAGAAAAAAGTGTAGCCATCTTTTCATAATGATGGTTCATTTTTTTCTTAAAGGGGGAGGTGATGAAAAGTTGGGTAGAGTAATTGTGGATTGGGAGGCAGGAAGTTAGAAGTTGGTGTTTGTAAAACGCTAGAGGGAAAAGTATTGCATGGTCCCTTTAAAAGATCAGGTGCTTTCTCTGTGCTTAGAGATTTAAAATGGAAGTCTGTGAGCAGTATCTTGACAGTTTGCAAGTATATAGACTACCCGGTTTGAAACATTTGTATTGAAAGGCTGTACAGTTAGCAGGCTAAGCAGCAGTGGTAACCATGACAACAGGCTTTTGAATTTAGCCAATCAATTTGAACCACATACTTAGATACCAAAATCCAATGAAATTTAAGTCTGATGGTTTTGACAACATAGGGCCAATCCTATTGTAAGAAATATTGATATGTCATGAAGGGTATAAAAGAAGGGGGCAGTTGGATAAAGACCCCAGAGTTAACCGCCATCCGCCAGAGTTAAATTCCCTCAGCTCAAGAGAGAATCGTTGGTTCTCACAGCCTCCTCTATGTCTTAGAGAAAACACCATGTAAGTAACAATGGTACCAACGGCAGAACTAGTTAATATTCTTGACAGAAGAATTAACGGTAAAGGCACAGAACATTCCAGAAGACATGTAACCTGGCTGTAATTTTGAAAGACTGTTTTTGTTTTATATATTAGTGGGACTTGTATTTATTGGAACATCATTTGTTAGAATCTTGCTTTATTTGGGAATAGTGAATAATTAGAAGAAGTTTATTCTGTTTGTTAATAGTTTAGTTAATTTGTTCACTGTTAGAGTTACATTAATAAATTGTTCCTTCTTGATTTTAAAGTGAGTGTCAGGGGTTTATTTCATTTAACCACTAGAAGTTGCTGAAAAGCAGGTTACACCATTTTTTCACATTCCTTTTACAGATTATAGGGCGAGATGCTCCTCTTTCTGTGTTTCAGTTTTAGTTCTCAGAGAGGGAGACAACCTTCACTTTATAACAGGGTCAAAGAGGAAAGTTGCACATGAGGAGAATAACTCTCCCATCCATTGCCATGAATCTAAGACTTTCTGAGAGCACAATGATAGCCTTAGTGCTTTACAAGTTTAAATTTGAAATATAATCATTACACATTATGTTGGTTTCACTTTATATATGTGTACATCAGCATTATCTGCTGAACACAACTTAATCAGAGACCTAAATATACTGGTCTCAAGGCTGGCGCACATTGGTGTTTACAGTGGACATTACCTTTATTATGGATAAAACAATATTGTGTGTTGTTGTTCACTCTTTGTTGAATGATCATGTTAATTATCAGTTTTGTACTCATCTCATGGTTGAACTTACAGGCTTCCCTGACCTTCGCTTCCGTGTGTGGTAAAGGAGCTTGCTCTCTGTGGCAATAATAACGATGTTGTCGATGAACACATAGAGTCATAGTCCTACAGCACGGAAACAGACCATGCGGTCCAACGCGTCCATGTTGACCAAGTTTTCCAAATTAAACTAGTCTCATTTGCATGTGCCGAGCCCATATCACCCTAGACCTTTCCTATTCATGTACCTGTCTAAATGTCTAACTGTCCCTGCATCTTCCACTTTCTGTGGAAGTTTATTTCACATATGAACCACCCTCTGTGTGAAAAAAAAAGTAGTCCCTTAGGTCACTTTTAAATCTTTCTCCTCTCACTTTAAAATTAAGCACTCCAGTTTTGATGTCCCCTACTCATGGGTAAAAGACCTTTAGTATTCACCTTGTCTATGCCCCTCATGATTTTATGAACATCTATAAGGTCGCCCATCAATCTCCTGTGCTCCAGAGAAAACAATCTCAGCCTATTCTGTCTCTCCTTATAACTCAAACCCTCCAGTCCCAGTTACATCCTTGTAAATCTTTTCTGCACCATTTCCAATTTAATAATATCCTTCCTATTGCAGGACAACCAGAACTTTACAGAAAACTCCAAAAGTGGCCTCACCAACTGTCCTGTACAACGTCTCAACTCCTATTCCCAAAGGTCTGAGCAATGAAGGCAAGCATGCTTTCTTTGCCACCCTGTCTACCTGTGATGGAACTTTCAAGGAACTATGCACCTGAACCCCCAGGTCTCTTTGCTCGACAACATTCCCAGGGTCTTACCATTAACTGTGTAAGTCTTGCCCTGGTTTATCTCAGCAAAATGCAACATCTCACATTGATCTAAATTAATTTCCATCTGCCATTCCTCAGCCCACTGGCACAGTTGATCAACATCCTGTTGTACTCTTAGATAACCTTTTTCATTGTTGACTGTACCGCAAATTTTGGTGTCATCTGCAGACATACCAACCATGCTTCCAAAGGTAACACCATGAGATAAATCACATTTGGGCCTGTTTTCACCACCTCTTTTAGACCACTCATTTTCTTGCCTAGGTGAACTGCCTCTGCTAATACTTTTAACACCCCAATCCTCTGTGCCCCCAACCCGACCCTCTGTCCTCAACCACCTTCCAGTCACCAAAACCCCAAATTTTCAAACCTGACCTCCACCACTCCCTCAGCCGTTACTCACCCCACCACTCCTGAGTCTCCATGCCAGCTGCCATTTTCCTGCTTCCTGCAGAACTCAACAAGGTAGCCACTGACTTCACACCCAACTGCACAGAGCTGACTTGGCACATGCCACTTTTAAACAAACATCAACCAGGATCCATGAGATTCTCAGGTGTCGCTGGCTAAAATCTTGAAGCTAGGAATAATCAAACAAAGGTTACAGTATTTAGGGCTTGCAAATGTTTTAGAAGTGAGAAGCAGCCATGGGGCAGAGTGAAACCTGACTCAAGGGCTGACCACCTCTCCATCTCAAATTACCATTGGAAAATCAAAGTTTTAGCTCTTGCTTAATTCTGTCACACTGCTCAGCAAATATTCCCACTCTTGCAGGCTTCATTAATGCCCTCCTTTATGCCTGTTCCTCTCTATCTTTTTTTCATGCATCTACCTCACAGTCTTCTTTTAGTTCTTTTTCGATACTCTTTCCATCCTTTATCTATCTTTCCATATTTCTCTCCCTGTCTCTTGCACAAAAAACTTTCTTTCCCCTCTCATTTGCTGAAATCACGTGGAAGAGGAAACCAACATTAACTGATTTCACACCATTCCCAGCCTTGTTTACTGGAAGTTAGTCCCATGTTTACATGGTGGGATTAACTGTACAAAGAGCTCTACTTCAACATGACATGGTTAAACATTAATCTATGAATCTATAGGTGCCCTCCCCCCTTCTTTTGCATCACACAACCCTCAGGTCCACAGCCATCTCACATGCCCTTTCTTAGAGTCTGTTGCTAGTCGACTTCTCCTTGTTTTTCTGTGACCTTTTGAACCACTTCCTCTCAAACAATTTCCACTTTTTTGAGAACTTCACACACTCCCTCTCTCTCAAGGCTGTGCCAGAACGTGTTCCTTCTATCTGCTTGAATCAGTTCAATATCCGTAGCAATCACCATGTGGGTTAAATACATTATGGACACACGAACATGGACCCACTATGAACATCAGTTGACACTGATGGTGTTCCTATCCCCTTAGTCCATTCTTAGCTGCCTCTCCACATTACCTGACACAGTTAAGCAAGTTGGCTTTGTTTTGACTTATCCGTGAATGTAAGCCACAGGGCACCTGGCATTGTATACAATGGGCGGCTGATCCAGTACAGTTATAGAGTCATAGAGAAATATAACATGGAAACAGGCCCTTTGGCCCAAACTGGTCCATGCTGACCACGGTGCTCACTCAGCTAATTCCAGTTGCCTGCATTTGGTCCATATCCCTCTAAACCCTATCCATCCATGTATCTATCCAATTTCTTTTTTAAATGTTGCTATTGTACCTGCCTCAACCACTTACTCCAGCAGAGATAGTAGGAACTGCCAATGCTGGAGAATTTGAGATAACAAGGTGTAGAGCTGGATGAACACAGCAGACCAAGCAGCATCAGAGGAGCAGGAAAGCTGACGTTTCAGGCTTAGAACCTTCTTCAGAAATGGGGGAGGGAAAGGGGGTTCTGAAATAAATAGGGAGAGAGGGGGAGGTGGATAGAAGATGGAAAAAGGAGAAGATAGGTGGAGAGGAGACAGACAGGTCAAAGATGCGGGGGTGGAGTCAGTAAAGGTGAGTGTAGGTGGAGAGTTAGGGAGGGGATAGGTCAGTCCAGGGAGGACAGACAGGTCGAGGGGGCGGGATGAGGTTAGTAGGTAGGAGATGGTGGTGGGGCTTGATGTGGGAGGAGCGGATAGGTGGGAGGAAGAACAGGTTAGGGAGGTGGGGACAAGCTGGGCTGGTTTTGGGATGTGGTTGGGGAAGGGGAGATTTTGAAGCTTATGAAGTCCACATTGATTCCATTGGGCTGCAGGGTTCCCAAGCGGAATATGAGGCGCTGTTCCTGCAATCTTCAGGTGGCATCATTGTGGCACTGCAGGAGGCCCAGGATGGACATGTCGTCTGAGGAATGGGAGGGGGAGTTGAAATGGTTCGCGACTGGGAGGTGCAGTTGTTTGTTACGAACCGAGCGTAGGTGTTCTGCAAAGCAGTCCCCAATCCCAGGCCCCAAGAAAACCTTCCACATCAAGCAGATGTTCACCTGCACATCTGCTAATGTGGTATATTGTATCCGCTGTTTCAGATGTGGCCTCCTCTACATCGGGGAAACCAAGCAGAGGCTTGGGGACCACTTTGCGGAACACCTACGCTCGGTTCGCAACAAACAACTGCACCTCCCAGTCGCGAACCATTTCAACTCCCCCTCCCACTCCTTAGACAACATGTCCATCCTGGACCTCCTGCAGTGCCACAATGATGCCACCCGAAGGTTGCAGGAACAGCACCTCATATTTCGCTTGGGAACCCTGCAGCCCAATGGTATCAATGTGGACTTCACAAGCTTCAAAATCTCCCCTCCCCCTACCACATCTCAAAACGAGCCCAGCTTGTGCCTGCCTCCCTAACGTGTCCTTCCTCCCACCTATCCCCTCCTCCCACCGCAAGCCCCACCCCCATCTCCTACCTGCTAGCCTTATCCCGCCCCCTCGACCTGTCCGTCCTCCCTGGACTGACCAATCCCCTCCCTAACTCCCCACCTACACTCACCTTTACTGACTCCACCCCCACATCTTTGACCTGTCTGTCTCCTCTCCACCTATCTTCTCCTTTATCCATCTTCTATCCGCCTCCCCCTTTCTCCATATTTATTTCAGAACCCCCTTTCCCTCCCCCATTTCTGAAGAAGGTTCTAAGCCTGAAACGTCAGCTTTCCTGCTCCTCTGATGCTGCTTGGCCTGCTGTGTTCTTCCAGCTCTACACCTTGTTATCTCACTTCCTCTCGCACCCCAGTTCTAGCCTGTAAAGTTCTGCGCCTCTCCCTCTGTGGTCTCACACCTATTTGTTTATCTTTCATAAAGTGTTCCTTTTAAATGTATATTTCAGAGTGAGGATGCCCAATACTGCTATAACGCTGTACTTATGAAACTTACCAATGCAGCAGCATTAAACCTATTGCTTCTAATCAACTGCTCCAGAACGAATACAGAGATTTGCAAATTCTGTGATTTTAGATTATGGTTCAGACCACCCTGTGATCTTGTCTGATCTTGGGTGCAAAACAAACCTGGGACTGGCTACTCTTTAGCTAAGAGGCTGCCTGTAAGTATAAGCTACGAGGAAAACAGATCCTATTAATTAAGTGCATGCTTCAAAATCCCTGTTCCAACACATATTTTCTTATTTTTATCCACTTCAATAACCATCTGCTATTCTTTTTTTGTCTTGTATTCCAGAAATTCATGATTAAAACATTAGGAAGTTGCTGAGGAAACAAGTACACGTAGAAGCTCATAGGTTAAGAACGTTTGGCGGAGCAGGCTTGTCAAGACAAAGGTACATTCGCTCTCAGCGATTTCCTACTTTCCATTTCAAGCCACTAACATCAGCTGCCAAACTCTGAGGTCAAAACATCTTTCCTGAGGTCAAAACATCTTTCCTGAGGTCAGGCACACAGACAGTAAGAAATCTTCCAGATCGGATCCAACTAAACCATTATTTTATTCTGGTACAAATCCACCCACTTGTAATCTGCATAAATCTTGTACAAGCATACGCTCTGCACAACCCTTAAAAAGATGTTGAGTTGGGACACTTGGACCTATTAGAAGCTGCTTTCATGACTTTTGTGACTAAACATTTTATGAAATTTCTGCAAAAACAAATGCACATTTGGGAACAATCTTCCCTTCTGCCCTCTGGTATCAGGAGAGATTAACAAACTTTCTGGACCATCTCCAAGCAACCAGCACCCAGCATGGGGTAGTGCCAGCGGTGTGAATCACTGGGGTCTGTGTCATTAGCGGGTCTGAGCTCAGGCAGCACTGACCTCGCTATGACTGTGACCAATCAGAGGTAAGCCAACTCCACCTGACATCATAGAGACAGAAGGCTCTTTGCAAGGCTGCTCCAATCAGAGAGTCCGCCTCTGTCATGCTTCTCCAATCATGGGTGGTTTCTATCCCAGATTCAAAGCTGATAGGTTCATGAGTGAGCCTATCAACATCCAATGTGGGAGAGAGCCAGCCTATGATTGGAGAAGCAGTATGGAATGGCTATGTGCAGCAGGTCCATTGCATCAAGGCCTCAGGGGTTGTCAAGCAGGGTCCCAGGCCTCAGGAGATTTCGAGTATGGAACTGGGCATTGTGCTGGGCATGTGGGGGTAACTGGTGGCTAGGTCCAGAGGGTGCAGGAGAGATGAGATGAAGAAGGAGGCTGTAAAGAGTTGGGGAATGGTGGGGAGAGAATGGGGAAGGAGAAGTTTGCAAAGAGTGTTGGGAAAAGGATGCTACAAGATGTGAGGGGACGAGAAAGGAGAATACTTTAAGAGGTAGAGGGGGAAGTTTAATGTAAATTGATACTTGAGAATATTGATAAATTCTTCTAATTCGGCTTTTGTGCAAATCTAATATGTCAACTCAATTTCAGAAGGCATTGTTACTGCATGGCAGTGTCACCAGCCAGTATCAGTGAGAATGAATAAGAAAGCCCCTGACAACTGAGCAGTAGTATCTGAAAAAATCTCAAGAACCACCCTTGAAAGAGAATATATTTTGCCGTTGGTTCGGGTTCAAAGAAATGGAGCAGGTTGCATAATATAAACAACTGAGTAATTGTCTGACAAAGGCTTGGCTGTGAACTGTATCATACTGAAACCTAAGCTTACAGTGGGCATTTTTCATTGAGGCATAGAGTGCAAAGGAAAAACATTTTGCAGGCACCTATATGAAATAGTTTGACCTCACTGTGCCTTTGGTTTCCGATCCTTGGCACCAGAAGTTTGTGAAGGCTTTGAATAGCGTTGAGAAGAGATTCACTAAAATGATTCCAAGGTTCAGGGATTACAGAGAGGCTGGTGTTGTCTCCCTATGAGCCAATGATCAACAATCAGTTAGCTCAGATCTAATTATATTTAATTTGATTAGCAAAATAACCAAAGAAGGCCCGAAACGTCAGCCTTCCTGCTCCTCTGATGCTGCTTGGCCTGCTGTGTTCATCCAGCTCTGCACCTTGTTATCTAACACGACAAAAATCTTTTACACACAGAGTACTTAAGATTTGGAATGTACTCTGTCCCTGACAGGTGACGCGGTGGCTCAATGGTTGGCACTGCTGTCCCACAGTACCAGGAACCTGTGGTCAATTCCTGTCCACGGGCGACTCTCTGTGTGGAGTTTGCACATTCTCTCCGTGTCAGTGCAGGTTTCCTCCGAGTGCTCTGGTTTCCTCCCACAGTCCAAAGATGTGCAGGCTAGGTGGATTGGTCATGGGAAATTGCCCCATAATGCCCAAGGTTGTGCAGGTTGAGTGGATGTGGATGAGGTGCTCTTTGGAGGGTTGGTGGGCCAACTGACCTCTTTCTGCACTGTAGGGATTCTATGATGTTGTGGCAGATACAAATTCAAATTAGCATTGAAAGGGGAATTAGATAAATACTTGGAGGGCAAAAATAAGAATTTAATGAGCAAGTACAGCATTGGGGTAGGACTGACAGGATTTCTCTTCAAAAAAATGGGCACAGTTTTGTTGGTCAATGTATTCTACTTCCTCCAGAATGCATTGCGAAGGTGCTCAACAGAAGTTGTCATGTGTGAAAGTGGATGTGGGGAGAAATGGGGCCCAGAAACCAGTCCTTTCCCTTGCTCTGCAAACAACCTTTATGCTGCCCCTTGCTTTGGAAACCCCTTTCTAAACCTCTCCACCTTTCTTTCCTTCTTTGAGGCATTCTTCAAATGGTACCTTTTTAACTGAGTTATTGGTGACCTGTCCTTACAGTTCCTTATATGTTTTCGAATCAGGTTTTGTTCTTGAATGCCCTGTGCAGTATATTGCAACATCTTAGTGCATGAAGGGCGCTATACAAATACAAATCCTATGTTCCAACCCCTTGAGACAAACATTCACACAAATTTCTTTACTTTCATTCACTCGATTACAGTGGCTTTTATACAGAACATCCTCCACAGTTCCAAGCTTATCACCATTTCAAAAATACTTGGATCTATCGTTCTCTGGTCCAAAGAAGCTGGCTTTGCAATTCCCACATTCACTTCCATTCTGCTGCGACTTTCCCGACCAACCTAATCTGCCAACTTTTTATGAGTTTGTGGATTGACAGGGATTGGGGTGTGTCCCCCAAATGTTAGTTCATCATGAGAACGTAAAAGCAGATTTGGCACGTCTGATATGCCATTATAACATCAGCGTGTTTCTGTGCTAACAGATTCTCCCAGTGTGATGTCCAACATTAAAATAACACCCTTGGGTTTTTGAAGGATTTATCTTTTGAGCCCTTGCTTGCCTTGAGATTGCATGGATGTTGCACAGATCTGTATGCTTCATCAAAACTCCTGAATAAACTCAGTCGTTCCTTGAGCTGCAATGATGACAAGCAACTTCTTTAGAAAAATACTTTAAGGTGACAAATATCGGCAGCTAAATAAAAACCAAAAGATCTGCAGATGCTGGAAATCAGAAGCAAAGACAGAAATTTCTGGAGGAGCTTAGCATCTGTGGAGAGAAATCAGAATTAATATTTCGGGTCCAGAGACCTTTCCTCAGAACTGTATTAGCAGCTCCTGATAGCAGAGCCCTTCCAAAGCCACCTCTTTTGATGTGTCACAACTGATGACAGTAAAGCTGACATGGACTCTAGGATACTTGTTCTCTGCTTTCACCTCAAGGGGACATAATGCCACAGGAGTCCGATAGCTACCCACTAGCCTTTCACATTCTTTGACAGGATGGGCATCAATGACAAGCTCAGCTTTCATTATCTGTCCCTAATTGCCCTTAAACTGAGTGGTGTGTGGGGTCATTTCAGAGGGCATTTGGCAGTCAATCACAGTGCCATGAATCTGGAATCATACATAAGCCAGGCTAGGCAAGGATGGCAAATGTCTTTCCAGAAAGACTATTAGTGAAGCAGATGGCCTTTTGTTTATGACAGTGGCTAATAGATTAATGGTCACCAGCATTGAAACTAGCTTTCAATTCCCGATTTCTTGAATAATTGAATTGAATATCCCTCATCTGCCATGGCAGGATTTGAACCTATGTTCCCCAAAGAGTTAGATTGGATTTGTGTACGATGACCTTATCATTTCTCCACCATCAGTGAGGTGCATAGATTGATGCATAACAGGCATGTAGCCATACAACAGCCCATTTATTCGTGATAGAAAAGTCTTACTCACCACCAAATCTCGATTTGTTTGGAAGGATTCCAAATAATTGGAGTAATGCTCATTATCCATCTGCTTGAATATTGCAGTCATGCATGCCACAAAGTTACTCTGCAATAAAGAAACATCAAGAGAATTAGCCATGAAGAATGCTACATGTAAGTTCTATTCTTTCCTTTCATTTCGAAGACAGGTTGCCATTTTCAGAGGGAAGACAAAATCCTTTGTAGCAACTGTGATCACAACTAATGCTGATACTAAGGTCTTTAAAGTGGTTACACAACTCCTGGCAGGAGAATGAGGCATTAGATAAACCCTCTCCTGTAAACTTATACGCAGTTTTGATAACTGGTCAGGGGATCTGCTTTGCTCCATACAATTTACTACTCATTCTCTCTCCACCCTACCTTGTTCTCTGCTTCCTAGCACTTGAACCTTTCCCTTTGGAGAAGCAGATTAAGACTCAGTTTAGGGATAAAACGTTGTTATACTGAAAGAGTACAGTAATGCCCAAGTTCAGGATTCTAAATATTTTTTTTTCCTTGGGAGAACTTCCTTCTATTTTTACTGGCTAGTTTGGAACAGTTCCAAGGCAGATGACCAAGAAAATTTGAAGGTGAAAGATCTAGTGTTGGAATTTTATTTTAATTCAATAACTGGACACAGATATCACTGGTTGGACCAGTATTTATTGCCCATCCTTAATTGCCCTTGAGAAGGTGGTGGTGAGCTGTTAATTTGAAGTTAGAATACAGTACAGCACAGCACAGGCCCTTCGGTCCACAATGTTGTGTCGACCTATTATCCTGCTCTAAGATCAAACTAACCTGCATACCCTTCATTTTAATATCATCCATGTGCTTATCCCAGAGTCATTTAAATGTCCTTAATGTATCTGACTCTATTACCACCACTGGCAGTGCATTCCACGCACCCACCATTCTCTGTGTAAAGAACCTACTTCTGACATCTCCCCTATACCTTCCTCCAATCACCTTAAAATTACACCCCTTTGTGATAGTTATTTCCGCCCAAGGAAAAAGTCTCTGGCTATCCACTCTATCTATGCCTCTCATCATCTTGTACACCTCTATCAAGTTGCAGTCCATTTGGTGTAGATACACCAACAATGGCATCAAGGAGGGAGTTTAGGACTTTGACTCAGTGGCAATGAAGGAATTCCAATCTATTTCCAAGTCAGATGATGGGGCTCTCTTGGTACACTTGTAGTGTCCCTACCTCTGAACTAGGAGAACCTGGGTTCAAGACCCATGTGCTCCAGAGGTGTCTTATACCATCTCTAAACAGGTTGATCAAAATATATCCTCCAAGCCGGGATGGTGAGTGGCTTGGAGGGGAACTTGCAGGTAGTGATGTTCCTTTGTATTTTCTGCTGTTCTTCTAGATGGTCGTAGTTGTATGTTTTGGAAGTACTGTGTGAGGATCTTTGGTGAATTTCAGCAGTACATCTTGTAGATGGTACATACTGCAGTTACTGAGCTTCAGTTGTGGAGGGAGTGAATGTTTGTGGATGCGGTGCCAGTCAAGCGGGCTGCTTTCTCCTGGATGGTGTCAAGCTTTCTGAGTGCTATTGGAGCTGCACTCATCCAGACAAATGGGGAGAATTCCACCACACTCCTGATTTGTGCCTTCTAACTGACGGGCAGGCTCTGGGGAGTCAGGCGGTGAGTTACTCCTACAGCTTTCCTAGCCTCTTACCTACACTTGTAGCCCCAGTAATTATGCGGTAAGTCCAGCTTGTGGTCAATGATAAACTCCAGGTTGTTGATAGTGGGGGATTCAGCAATGGAGATGCCATTGAGTGTCAAGGGGTGATGATGAGATTCTTTTTGCTGGAGGAAGCTGTTGGCAAGCATTTGTTTGGCATGTATGTTTCTTGCCAGTTTTCAGCCCAAACCTGAATGCTGAAGAGCTATTTGCATTTGAACATAAATTACTTCAGTTTCTGAGGAGTCATGAATGGTGCTGAATATTGCGCAATCAGAGAAAATGCCCACTTCTGACCTTATGTTGAAGGGAAGGTCATTGATGAAGCAGATGAAGATGGTTGGACCTAGGACACTACCTGGAGGAATTCTTGCAGAGATGTCCTGGAGCTGAGAGGACTAATCTCGAACAACCACAACCATCTTCCTTTGTGCCACATATGACAACAAGCAGTGGAGAGTTTTCCCTCAATACACATTGATTCCAGCTTTGCTTGGGCTTCCTTGATGTCATACTCAGTCAAACATGGCTTTGATGTCATTTGATGTCAAGGGCTGTCAATCTCACCTCACCTCTGGAATTCAGCTCTTACGTCTGTGTTTGAACCAAGGCAGTATTGAGGTCAGGAGCTGAGTGGCCCTGGTGGAACCCAAACTGGGTGTCACTGAGCAGGTTATTGTTGAGTAGGTGCTGCTTGATGGCACTGTTGATCATACCTTCCATCACTTTACTGATGATTAAGAGTAGACTGATGGGACAATAATTGGCCGGGTTGGATTTGTCCTGCTTTTTGTGTACAGGACATACTTGGGCAATTTTCCATGTCGCCGGGTAGATGCCCATGTTATAATTGTACTGAAACAGCTTGGCTAGGGGTATGGCAAGTTCTAGAGCACAGAACAATGTTGGAATGTTGTCAGGACCCATAGTTTTGCAGTATCTGACACATTCAATTATATTTTAATATCAAATGGAGTGAATCAAGTTAGCTGCAGACAGGCATCTGTGATGCTGGGGGCTTATGGAGGAGGCCGAGATGGATCACCCACTCAGCACTTCTGGCTGAAGATTGGTGCAAATGCTTCAGCCTTATCTTTTGCACTGATGTGCTGGGCTTTCCCACCATTGTGGATGGGGATATTTATGAACCTCCCTCCTCCAGTGAGTTGTTTAATTGTCTACCAACATTGCATGCGGCAGGACTGCAGGATCTCAGATCTGATCTATTGGTTGTGGAATCATTCGGCTCTGTCTATTATTTGCTGTTTATGTTGTTGCAATTAGTTGCAATTTGTGGCAATGCAATTACTTCTAAATTGCAGCTTCACCAAATTGATCATTTATTTTTAGGTATGCCTAGTGCTGCTCCTGGCATACCCTCCTGCATTCTCCATCGAAACAGGATTGATACCCCAACTTAATGGTAATGGTTGAATGAAGGATGTGCCGACCATGAGGTTGCACATTGTGTTAAAATATAGTTCTTCTGCTATTGATAGCCCACAGCGCCTCATGGATGTCCAGTGTTGAGGTGTTAGATCTGTTCAAAGTCTGTCCCTTTTAATCCAGCCCCACAACTCGCTGGAGGGTATTCTCAATGAGAAGAAAAGACCTCATCTCCACACCACTTTTCTGGTCACTCTTATTGATACTAACATAGACATGTATCTGTGGCAGGTAGAGTGGCGATGACGAGATCAAGTGTGGTTTTTTTATTGGCTCCCTGACTACTTGCCACTGACCCAGGCTACGAGCAATTTCCTGCAGGACTCAGTCAGTATTGCTGCTCCTGTGTCACTCTTGGTAATGGGCACTGAAGTTCCCTACCTACAGTACATTCTCATGACAAGGATGCCCTTGACATCCTCAGTGCTCCCTCCAAGTGTGATTCAATATGGAAGAGTGATGGTTCTGAACTGTATTGCTGAGTGGGTTCAGTTAGCTCAGATGGCTGGATGGCTAGTTTACAATACTCAGTGATGCACAGCATGGGTTCAATTCCCACAATGGCTTACATTACCATGAAATCCCACTTCCTTAACAGCAACCCTCACCTGAGGCATGGTGACCCTCAGGTTAAATCACCACCACTTGTCTCTCACTCTCTCTTTGAGAGAGAAGCCTTATGGTCCTGTGACAACTGTACCTTGCCTTTCTGCACTTGCCCTGTCCATTGCCCACTGTGCCACATGTTTAAAGGAGGTATGGTTATGCCCACTTTAGGATTTACCCTTTGATTCCTCTCCAACTCTTCCCAACTCTCACCACAACAGAGTAGTGGGTGAGCCCATTCTTTGGCCCTTTATGCAGGACACCTCAAATGGGTCAGCAGGACTGGGTCAGAGCTGACCTCATCTATTTGAAGAACTGGATAATCCACATGGCATTGAAGAACCACAGCTGGCACCTTGAGATAATTGTTTATAAGAGAAATGTCAGTCACCAACCAGATACACTCCTGCAGCAACTTGGTTGCTGTGTAGTGCTGTGGGCTGTGCCCAGTAACTGGAATAAATCAGCAAACTCATTCTGTTCAGGGGTCAGACCCCTGTACTGCAATCTACCAACAAGAGCGTATAATCTTGGTTAAGACTCGAGTCGACAGTAGTACAGCAAGAGTTGTTACGCTGTCAGAAATGCTATCTTTTAAGTCAGGCATTTAAACAGGGGAGCCCTCTCTGCCCTCTCAAACTGACATACAAGATCCTAATTTGAAGAAGAGTTGGGGAGAGAATTTGTAACACCCCAGCTAACCTTCATCCAGCATCAACGCTGTAGACTGTCTGGAAAATTACACAACATCTCCATAATGGAAAACAGGCCGTGGTGCTATTTTTTATAGGTACGGCAAGTAGAAAATCCAGATTTGCCCCCGCCCCCCCGACTCTGCACCCTCTCTCCTTGCACCCCCTTCCCACCACGTCCATGCTCAAGTCAGCTGAATTGGTGTAGAAAAGGATAAAAGTAGGCTGGGGTAGCTATGTGCTACACAGATCAGGGCACATTTGCCTAACAAATTCATTTGGCAAGCTGAAAATGGATCCTTAACACGAAGTGTGTCTAATGATGAAAAACAATCAGCAGCTATGTAAATCATACAGTATTTTAAATTTAGAAATGTTCTGGAAACACTGCATAACAATCATTGAGCTTTAAATGACTGGTGCTGAAATATTCTTCTCGTGTCTGAACTTCACAACTAAATGTTACAACATTGGAAAGCACAGTGCCTCAACCCTGAGCATCTGTGGTTTTATTGAAATTTGAACAGCGATCATTGCATTGTGTTGAGCAGTGTCCCAGCCCCATAACTACTGAGTAAAACCCAGAAGGTATCTGAGAGCCCATGCTGTTATGACCAGTCAGAAGTTGAAAGGAACATCTCAAAGTCTATCCAAAAAATACAAAGAACTGTGGATGCTGGTAATCAGAAACACACAAAAACTGCTGAAAAATCTCAATAGGTCTGGCAGCATCTCTGTAGAGAAAGCAGAGTCAATGTTTTCAGTCCAGTGACCCTTCTTCAGAACTGATTGTAGCTAGGAAAAGATTGTTAATATATGCTGAAGATGGGGTCAGGGAGGGAGGAGAATGGAGTTTAACTTTAACTTTAAATGTTGTTCATAAACTGGAATTGAAAACCATTCTCAGTAATGGTGACCATGAAACGAACACTGATTGTCATGAAGACCCATCTAGTTTATTTTCTGTCCTTTCGGGGAGAACGTCTGTCATCATTATGTGATCTGGTCTGCAGATCCACTGCAACATAGTTGAATCTGAAATGGCTTAGTTCTTAAAAAATTAAAATAGGAAGTGCATTCATCTACACTAAACAGTGAGTGTCTTAATAAGTAAGGGATGAACAAAGCTGCAGAGAATAACAATTAGGCAAACAAAAGGAATAGGTAATGTTTATCTTGGGACAATGAACAGCTGCTAATGTGGACCATTAGTAACTGAAAATGAGTTGGCTGTGGTAGCGGCATATGTGATGACAAGGCCTGGAGTGTGGGGGTTGGGGTAAGGACATGGGACAAGGTGCTCAGGCCCTAAAATTGTTGAATTCAATATTGAGTCCTAGAGTCATAAAGTCATAGAGCTGTACAGCAAGGAAACGGACCCTACGGCCCAATGTATCCATGCCGAACAGATATCCTAATTTAATCCAGTTTCATATGCCAGCATTTGGCTCACATCCTTCTAAACCCTTCCTATTCATATACCCATCCAGATGCCTTTTAAATGTTGTAATTGTACCAGCCTCCACCACTTCCTCTGGCAACTCATTCCATACACGCACCACCCTCTGCATGAAAAAGTTGCCCCTTAGGTTCCTTATAAACCTTTCCCCTCTCACCTTAAAACTAAGCCCTCTAGCTTTTGATTCCACCACCCCAGGGAAAAGACCTTGTCTGTTTACCCTATAAACCTCTATAAGGTCACCTCTCTGCCTTTAATGCTCCAGGGAAAATAGCCCCAGCCTATTTAGCCTCTCCCAATAACTCAAACCCTCCAACCTTGGCAACATCCTTGTAATTCTTTTCTGAATCTTTTCAAGTTTCACAACATCCTGCCTATAACAGGGAGACCAGAATTGAATCCAGTATTCCAAAAATGGCCGAACCAATGTCCTGTACAACCACAACATGATCTCCCAACTCGAATACTCAGTGCACTGACCAATAAAGGCAAGCATACCAAATGCCTTCTTCACTATCCTGTCTTCCTGCAACTTCACTTTCAAGGAACTATGAACCTTTGTTCATAGTTTTCTCTTGGTTTGCCACCACTCCCCAGGACCTTACCATTAAGTGTATATGTCCTGCCCTGATTTGTGTTACCAAAATGTAGCATCTCACATTTATCTAAACTAAACTCCTTCTGCAATCCTCAGCCCATTGACCCATTTGATGAACATCCCGTTGTACTCTGAAGTAGCCTTCCTCGCTGTCCACTACACGTCCAATTTTGGTGTCACCTGCAAACTTACTAACCGTAGCTCCTATGTTCATGAAGGCTGCAGGGTCCCTAAGTGAAAAATGTTCTCTTGAGTGCAAGCCCAAGACAGGGATGTTGTCCAGGGAACAATGTGGTATGTTGAAGTGGCAGGCAGCAGGATGCTCAGGGTCATTTTTGCAGACAGGACATAGGTGTTTTGCAAAGCAGTCATCCAGTCTGCTTTTCATCTGCTCGACTTCAGAGAGATAGCCTTGTCATCACATGGCAAGCTACAGGCCGCATTAGCAGCTATTGATTCTCCTAGACTGACATTTACCCATTGTTTTGTCTGCCTGACTATTGTTCTCTCCCACTAGGCTCCATGCCCCTTTCCCCCCACACCCATCTTCAGAATATACACCAATCACTATGACCAGTTCCGAAGAAGACCTGAAGCATTAATTCTGTTTTCTCTCCACAGATGTTGCCAGACCTGCTGAGCTTTTCCAAAAATTTCTGTTTGTGTAACTCAAAGTCTAAGTTGTGCACTTTATTCATAAAGTACAAGGCAGTTTGAAGAGCAAACAACAAAGCAGTTAATGAGAATGAAAAGCCAATGCTCAGAAGGGAAGTTTGGCCACAGAACAGAAATTTGAGGCAACAGCACAAAACTTAGAGGCGTCACAGGGAATGCCAAACAGTTTTTTTTCACAGAAATTAATGATAATCATTTAGAGTAGGTGGGCATTCCAAACTGGTGACTGTTTACTTAAAGACACGTTGGGAGAGTGGGCGGTGTGAAATAGCTTTCAGTAGAGTTTCAAAGTTAGAAAGAGAGAACTCAGCTGATGAATATGGTTAGCAACAGTTTTGTTGCATGCATTATATTGTTCACAATTCTACCTCTGTCCTAGATTATCAATGGATTCCATCCCAGTGAACCTGTTAATCAAACTTTTTGCCAAACATTCTGTTTTAAATGCATGGCTACATTTGGGGTTTTTTGCTCTCATAGGAGCTTGAGCAACGTAAGATAGAACGTAGCATAGATAGAACGTAGTAAGATAGAACATCGAATACACTGCTGTCATTCAGTATCCCAGATTATTTGTGAAGAAGAGGACTTTTTGCTAACTGCCAAATGGCAGCTTGTCCCCAAACTAGGAACCATGGCCAAATAGCATCATCATCTTCCATAGAGAAAGGGTTAAGATTGGTGGATGACGCAGAAATGGGAGAAAGCAACTGTTTTGCACTTGGGATGTTGGCATCACTGGCAAGACTAGCATTTACCAGATATCTATCTAGCCGCTCTTGAAAAGTAGTTGGTGAACCTTCTTGCTGCCCGTGCAGTGAGCATGCTCCTACAATGCTATTAGGTAAGGAGTTCATGGATGATTAAGGACTGTTTTGTAATCTCTAAGTCAGGAAAGTTTAAGACATGGAGCTAAGGTGCTCCCATATATTTTCTGCCTTTGTCCTGAATGCTGGAAAGGAGATGCTACTAAAGAAATTTTAGTTGGTGCAGTGTCAACAGCATTTATTTATAAACCTGGTTCGACTACATATTCAGAGAGTACAATCAATATTATGAAGAATTGAAGATTTTTCATCCTTCCTGTAACTCTGAATGTTCTTTAAAAGCCCTGTCAGTGTTGGATTTGTGTTGTACCTAAAGGCCATTGTGCATAAAGGTTGAAAAGTTGCATTAAAATGTATTATATTAATCCTTTTGATATCTTCACTAGTTACAAAGCAGAGACAATAAGGCTCTGAGTCAGCCTTGACACAGAGCAAAA
Source organism: Rhincodon typus (assembly GCF_021869965.1). Lineage (NCBI taxonomy): Eukaryota > Metazoa > Chordata > Chondrichthyes > Orectolobiformes > Rhincodontidae > Rhincodon > Rhincodon typus. Next base: position 7,879,596 of record NC_063343.1, read on the forward strand.
TGGGAAAATAAATCAATCTTCTCTAGCCACCTAAGACACAGCAGGGGGAATGAACCTGAGGCTAAATGAGGACATGACTTGGACCTGCAGTAAGGAAACAAATGCAAGGCTTTGCTAATGAGCCACAGAGGGAGAAGGCATAATAGATGGGTATATAGAAGGCATAATAGTGCAATGATATCCAAGGGGACGAGGTTGATGTACAGTGATTAACCCAGTCAAAGGTGATTTCAATATTAATGATCTAATGTACTGTGATGAATCCAGAAATCAGTGACATGTTTAGTTTAGAAGAAAAGAACCAGCAGGTACATTGTTTAGCAGTCTCAAAGTTGACAGAGTACCTGGAAAAACCCTTGAGTATTTTTTTTCTGAGATTTAAGTGTGATTAGTCCATGATCAGCCTCTGTCTGTATGCCTTAGGGAGAAATGAAGGGAATCACGTGTGGTGAATATACAGAAATCCACTGCAAGGAAATGTTTGCAAACTCATTGGTTGTGTAAGAACTTACAGAGTAAAGATATGAGCGATACTTGATTAGGGGTTGAGTGTCTGGAAAGAATATTGCTGGGAAAAATGATTGAATCTTTCTGCTGCTTGTGGTGAGATCTTTCTAAATTGTCATTATGTTCTTTTGTGAAAAGTACATTGGCTGCCTTTATTAAATGTGTTCAGTGACTGACCATCACAGTAAACAAACTGCAAAAACAAAAACTTATAGTCTATCAGGGCAGGTTGCACTCAGAGACTTGACTTGTCCTGTATTGCTATAATCTCTGATCAGTACATATCGAAAAAAGTTATTTTCAAAAAGAAATGTACCTAATTTTCATTTGATTAAATTAATTCTGCCCTTTTCCATTACCTTTAAAGGGAAGCTATTCTACATATTAACCTCTTACTCACTGTTCCCACAGGTGAATTCTACACAAATTGTTCACCTTTTCCACCCAGCTTCCTTTTATTTCTGAGAAATTTGCAGAAGTTCATGATTAGAAGGCACTGCTGCTTAAAACAGATTTCCTAACAGTTTATCTTACTTAAATGGCTGAATATCATTTCAACATATTTGCCAGAATAGTGAGTATCATAGCCCCAAACTATCTCATTTGTTCTGTTTGATAATAGTTGGGTCCTCTGGGACTAGAGAGTCATATACCTATAGAGGTACAATAATGATCTGTATTCAATTAACTGGGATTCTCTCAATTTTAAACAGCGTTCCTGTCAGGCTCTGATCCATCCGCTCCCCCTCCCATCCTCCTCCGCCCTGTCAATTTGAATCCTTTTTCTCATTATTCTGTCTGAACTATTAGCTGAGTGGGTGGAGAGGGTAATTCTCAAGCTCTATCAAATCTCTCTTATCTTTTTTAACAGGTATAATTGCACTAGCACTTTATGTATGTCCCCCTAACTACTGCTCCATTTTGTGGGTGGAAAGGGCCATGTGATGGAGAAAAATTGAAATCAATTCAGAGACGGTTGTATTGGCCAGCCAACTCGATGGATAAATGCATCATTAGTAAACATGAAGATGGCTTCCATGTTCTGCTATTGCTCTGTGTTCAGCTGTCTAGACCACATATTCTGGAATTTCCCAACCTCTTCCCTGAAAATCTTTCCACTTGCTGACTCTTTTACAAAAATATTCACTCCAATCAACTGGTTAAATGTTTTTTTTTAAAGTCACCTATCATAAAGTCGCCTCTTCTGGCTGTGTATCAATTTTATGATAATGCGCATTGGGGCACTGTACTGTGCTAAAGGTGCAATATAGATGCACATTGTTTCTGCTGTGCTATTGACTTCCGCTGACTTGGTTATTCTCACAGGATTCAGTGACATTTGCCAATTCAAGTTGTGGGCTTGGGAGAGAAATAATCATTCAGTGTTCGTTCTTTGCTGAAAAATGTACACAGAATGTCTGTGGAATCAGATGCAAGAGTTGATTAAACAACATGAAGACATTGGAGGGTCGAGTCAGTGGCTGGTAGCTAGAGACTGCAAACTCAGACTGGAGATCAGGGTTGACATCATGAAACACAGCAAAAGATATGCATTTTGAAAAAAAAAACTCCAAGAAAATCCCAGGACAAGCCACCTTGTCTTCCTTCAGTTATAGAGACTTACTTTTTAATCTATTTTCTTTCAAAGATGCTATTAATGAGGAGCACAGTGTGAAGGTTTCACAGGAATATAAAGACATAAAGTCACTATATGGACTTGCTGCTGACTACAAAGTACAAAATGACTTCAGGGTCTCTGATTTGAATAGATGGCTCAATATCACAGTAGCTCTGGTAAGTTTCAACAGTTCAAAGGACATACTAATTTTAATGTAACTTGATCAAGGGGGATGAGTCAAATATTCATTGAAGTCAATGGAGTGTGTAGATTGGGAGCTTGAGGTGTAAAATAGGTTCCACAGTAAACCCATTTGTGGGTTAAGTTAAAAATAGGTGTTTAGTATCACAGAGTCTAATACATTCCATAATGTCACTTTACCCTGGCATTTGTCAACGTCAGTCTACATTTACATTATAGGATCCCTCCAGTGTGGAAGCAGGCCATTCAGCCCTTAAAGTCCACACCAACCCTGTAAAGAGCATCCCACACAGATCCACCCCTTCCCTGTAACCCTACATTTCTCATGGCTAATCCACCTAACTTGCACATCCCTGGACACCGTAGGCAACATGGCCAATCCACCTAATCTGTACATTTTTCCACTGTGGGAGGAATCTGGAGCACCCTGAGGAAACCCACACAGACTCAGGGAGAATATGCAAACGTAACGCTGACAGTCACCCCATGGCTGGAATCAAACCTTGGGTCCCTCCGCTCTGAGGCAGCAGTGATAACCGCTGAACCACCGTGCCACACCATGGCTGAATAAGTCACAATTCTCAGGTTGGTGAGTTGTTTTAATACAGTGCTGAATAGACATAATTTCCATTCAGCACATTGGCCATTCTCTTCTCTCCTTTGGACCAAAACTGTCATTTCCAAGACTTGCATTTCAAGTATTTCAGAATCAAATTTGTATGTTGTCCCAATGTGTTAATGAAGGTTACATTGGTTGTTCATTAGATATTGCAGTGTTGTCAGCTAGCCTCATTCTCACCACTAACTCAGGAGCTCAAGGTACAGGATAACAATACTGAGGGAATGCTGCAAATTTGGTGCTTCATTATTCAGTTGGGATCTTCAACTGACATAAGTTTCATTGATTCAGTTGAACAGTGAAGATTTCTCTTGATGTCCTAGCCAAAATTACCCTTCTCAACCAGCAGAAAAACAAAATCAGCTGGCCACATATTTTGTGACTTTTGGCTGGGTATACTATGTGTGAAATGACTGTGTCACACTGATGTAATCACTGATCCTTGTACGTGACTTACGATGTGTGAAGTATTTCGGATGTTTTGATGAGATGCTCTGGTGAGGTAACATGTTATATAAATAAATTTTGCAGTTATTATTCTTCAGCAATGGGAGAAAAAAAATCATCTGTAAGCTGAATATTTGCATTGTCAATGTGATGTTTTTCCCCATATTTCTGGAGTTTAAAATCTGTATTCAGAAGCTATGTTTCATTTTCTTGTTACACCCCTGATGGGAGAGGTGTACAGGTAATCAAGCCCCAATGTCCGTGAACTGCCATTCTGGTTATTAAGGCAGAACTTGCTATGGTCTTGCTTTCTCTTGCTTTCTTTAAAACGGTGCTGTTTTAAATTGAGTGTCACCATGCCTTGGGTGAGGGGACAGATAGAGAAGTAAAGTCCTTCATTGTAATCTTAGCTGGTATGGGAAATGAACCCACAATGTTGGCAGCACTCTGTGTTGCGAAGCAGCCATTCAGCTAACTGATTCCCCTTCACTCGGACCTTCATTTGTATAAATGACAAATTGAAAGATAGAGATGATTAATTTGCCTGACAAAGCTAAGACAAAGTCAAAATCATGGGCACTACAAATAAACGGATAGGATAGAAAAGAAAGGAAGTTATGTTAAACAACAGCAGTACCTTTTAACATAATAAAACATCCCAAGTTCTGCTTCACAGAACAAATTTCAAGAATAAACAAACATCTTACTGATTACAAACAAGGCTATAATTTAATAAGTAGAAAGGAGGATTAGAATCAGAGTAAAAGACTCTTTACAGCATGAAAAAAGACTATTCGGCCCATTGTGTCCACATCGCTCATCAAGCATCTTCATCGATCATCGAGTTCAAAGATGTGCAGCCTAGGTGCATTGGCCATGCTAAATTGCTCATAGTGTCCAGGGATGTTTAGGTTAGGTGGATTAGTCATGGAACAGGCAGGGTTACAAGGTTAAGGCAGGGGAATGGGTCTGGGTGGGATGCTCATTGAAGGGTTGGTGTGGATTCAATGGGCTGAATGGCCTGCTTCCACACTGTAGGGATTCTATGATAACAATTTATCCATTCTAATCCCATTTTCTATCATTTGGCTCGTATTGTGTATACTGTTGCATTTCAAGTGCCCATCTAAATCGTTCTCAAATGACTGGAGGGTTCATGGCTTCACCATCTTTTCAGGTACTGAATTCCAGATGCCTACCAGACTCTGGATAAAAATAACTTCTGAACTTGCATCTAAACCTTTTGCTCGTCACCTTAAATTTGTGCAACCTGGTTACTACCTTCCTACGGAAGAGAAACATTCTCGCTATCTACCCCATCTATGCCCCTCATAACCTTATTCGCCTCTATTAGGTTCCCCCTCAGACCTCTCTGCTCTAAAGTAAATAATTCAATCCTACCTAGATTACTACCAACTGTTACCACGCAAACTCAAAACTATATCCCCGTTCAATCCAAACATGAAGACATTCATTAATACATAGGGAGGCAAGCTGGACAATTCTGCAAAAATATTGTGGATGGAAAACATCATCAAAAATGAACAAATTCAGTGGATCAAGAGTCCAAAGCAAAAGGGTGGAATGTGGTGACTCTCTCACAGTTCTTTTTGGTTTTTGCCAATGATGCCACATTGTTGTCAACCATAGAAGAACCTCAATTCAGTAGCTGGTCAGTTGGACCTAGGCCTTTGCTTCACTTAGCCATTCTTCCTTTCAGGATCATTGAGTTTTTTTCTTCATTTCTCCACTCACTGAGGGAGAGAGAGAGAGACCTGTCTTGGCCTGCCGTCTTTCTGAAACTCCGACTGTATCTGTCCTCTCTCACTTCTGTGTCAAACTGCAACTTAAAACAAATCTGAAGGCTGTTGCCAAGCCATTATCAACCCAAAGACACCAGCAACAACTGATGCCAGTTTGTCTCACAAAAGTATCTTCTCCATAAGTTACATGACCATGTGTAATAATAAGTCAACACTACACAGGTTGACTTTTAGCCTTTGAGTCACAAGAAACACACAACTGCTGCACACTCGATCTCAGTTGATATTTTTAAAAAAGTCTTAACATCTTGTATTTTTTACAAATTCTATCTCTTAGTTTAATCAATCTTCACTCTTGACAATGCATTCTGAAACTTGAATTTTATGTTCTATTGTTATCAGACTTCACTGTGATATGTCGTGTTTTGTAGTGACGCATTTGCAACTTGAGGTGTGGCGCAGGAGCTGAAGAAGGAGGGGAAATGGGAGGGACATTAGAGGAGTTTGTGAGATAAGCTTGGCAACTGTGGGAGCAAGAAGATGCAAAGAGAAGTTTTCTGATAATGGGCAGCTGTGAATTAGGCTCAGAGAATGTCGGGAAAGGTTAGCTCATACTCCATCATTTTGTTGTGGAGAATTATACATGCTGAGTTACAAATTGCTTATGCTTCAAGATGCATGATTTGCCTCAGGTATTTGGTGCTCTGTTGAGTTTGTAATGATACTAGTCATGAATTTCCATTCTGGACATGAGGTACTAATTACTGCAACGGTGTGTTAGAAAAGATGTTCCATCTCTTTGAGAACACAAACAGTGCATTTACAAGACTGCTGCAGGGATTGTTGTAGCTCACAACCTTGTATTTACATGTTTTTATTACCTTATGAAGCACTCTGATACTTAAAAAAAAACACACTAAGCAGGGGGCTAATGTGACGCCAACATCCTGCTTATTGCAACTGCCTTGAGGGACCAAAGATTTGTTTTTGCGGGAATGGCTGGAGTAGGGATATCATGTCTTTTAAAGTTACTATTCTGTGTGCACCATTGCCTACCACTATTTCCAACACAAGTTATATTTAGTTCCACAGTGTAGCACCCATTTACCTAGATATGAGCTATCTGTCTTGAGCATGTATCACCGACAATAATTCATTTGTGGGGAACAATATTGGATTCAGCACTCTGCTTCTGATCCAAGTTGTCACAGCCTCTAGGGGCAGAAGGCCATTCAGTCCATTCACCAGAAAGAATTTACAGCAATTTGTCACTCAGCATTGATTTTGCATCACACTCTCCAAACCATTCTCAAATTATTCCGATGTTTTCACCTTGACTGTTCTCATCCCTGTTAAAAAGAACATCCTCCTCCCTCACCCCCATCCCAGGCCCCAAGAAGACTTTCCATATCAAGCAGATGTTCACCTGCACATCTGCCAATGTGGTATACTGCATCCGCTGTACCCAGTGTGGCTTCCTCTACATCGGGGAAACCAAGCGGAGGCTCGGGGACTGCTTTGCAGAACACCTATGCTCGGTTCGCAACAAACAACTGCACCTCCCAGTCGCGAACCATTTCAAGTCCCCCTCCCATTCCTCAGACGACATGTCCATCCTGGGCCTCCTGCAGTGCCACAACGATGCCACCCGAAGGTTGCAGGAACAGCAACTCATATTCCGCTTGGGAACCCTGCAGCCCAATGGTATCAATGTGGATTTCACAAGTTTCAAAATCTCCCCTCCCCCTACCGCATCCCAAAACCAGTCCAGCTCGTCCCTGCCTCCCTAACCTGTTCTTCCTCCCACCTATCCCCTCCTCCCACCTCAAGCCGCACCTCCATCTCCTACCGACCAACCTCATCCCGCCCCCTTGACCTGTCCATCCTCCCTGGACTGACCTATCCCCTTCCTAACTCCCCACCTACACTCACCTTTACTGGCTCCATCCCCGCCTCTTCGACCTGTTTGTTTCCTCTCCACCTATCCTCTCCTCTATCCCTCTTCTATCCGCCTCCCACTCTCTCCCTATTTATTTCAGAACCCCCTTCCCCTCCCCCTTTTCTGATGAAGGGTCTAGGCCCGAAACGTCAGCCTCTCTGCTCCTATGATGCTGCTTGGCCTGCTGTGTTCATCCACCCCTGCACCTTGTTGTCTCGGATTCTCCAGCATCTGCAGTTCCTACTATCTCTGAAGGATTTTTGTCTATTGTGCCTGTGCTGTTTCTTTGAATGATTTAACCAACATGTCCCACACCTCCGCACTTTCATCAGTATCCTGAGAGACCATATCTGAGTTTCTATCCAGTTATTTTGTTTCAAATTCTTGAATCAACTTCCACCAACTGTTCAGGCAATGCCTTTCAGATCACAATAACTTGCAACACAATGAACTCTCTCATTTTCCCAATGGTTCTTTATCCATTGTCTTGAGCTTGTGTTTTCTGGTTACTAATCCTTATGCTGGTGAGAACAATTTCTCCCAACATGTTATGGAATAATCCCTCATAATTACGAGCATCTGCTTTGAATATTCCCCAAAATTCCTAGCAGAACAATCACCGGGGATTCCAGAGTTCAGGATCTCTAATACCACGCTGCATTTCTATAGAAAATGTTAAAGACAACAAAAAGCAAAGAAAATCAGCAGTGTGTAAAAGGTAAGAGTTGGAGGACTTTGGACTTAGACAGTTATGAGGCTGAAGGAACTTACAAAGAGGGGGAGAGAAGGGAAATGGAGGAAGTTGAAAATCAAGATGAGAACCTTTAAGTTTGAGGCATCATTGTACATGGAGCTAATGTTGGTTAGAGAGTAGGATGGGTCTCATAAGTCTGTAATGGAATTTTAACACTACCTGTGCCATTATGGGGAGAGAAGAAGCTAGCGCTTTTTATTTCCATATACACACTTATATTGGAATCTCCACTGTGAATTAAGAAAACCTCATGCCCAATCAACATTAAAATGTCATTAAAAGGCGAAAATCTATAACAAAAGCCCCTAAACTGTATTTTTACTATCCATCCCTTCAGATTCCTCCTTCCAGGTCATTAATCTTGCTGCTTAAGTGTAGCACGAACACTATTTATGGAGCACAAGTACTCAGGTTTATTGTTTCAATGTATCTGCAGATTTTGGGTCATTAATTAATACTGTAAGTTATTTTTCTTCTGCAAGCTTGCAAACTTCTTCTTATCACCACCCACTTTGTCTCCTCTCTGGTCATTAAATGGACTATGGTTTCAGTGGAGTTCAGTATGTCTGTACAGTACAGCTCTGCATTATCTGAACATTGAAGACCTTGGCCACATTTCCTGAGTAAGTCCTGACACTGTGTATCACAGGCAATTGAACTGTAACTGAGTCAGATGCTATGCCTCACTCACCACATACTCGGGTATGTTCCAGCAGAAGGGTAAGCAGATTTTGATTTTTTCTTAATCATTCATGAGAAGTAGGCAAAGCTGGCTGGACCGGAAATTAATGCCTAGCTCTAATTACCATGAGGGCCATTAAGCGTCAAACACATTCCCTTGGATCTGAAGTCACATCTAGGTCAGACCAGGTTAGGATGACAGATTTCCTTCCTTCAAATACAGTAATGAACCTGATGGGTTTATACAACAATCAAAAACTTTTAGACAAAGCTTTTCCTAACTCTCCTTTTATTGAATTCAAATTCCACCTGCTGCCAATCACTCGCTCCCAGAATATTAACCTGGAGCTCTGGTTTACCAGTCCAGTGACATTACCATTTTGCTACCGTCTTCGCTAAAAGAGCAAGAATCCTGGTCACTTTTAACCCCTTAGGAGGTCATTGCGATGGCTTATCTGATAAGATGAGCTGTCAGAATGAGTCTTTTTCCACCTGAGGCCCAATAAGCCAGATTAACTCTCATTTGTCAAACAAATAACATTTGGTGCACAGAAGGCTTCTAAGCTAATGTATTCAGTTGAAGCATTCCCTGCCCCACCAGCACTGCATCTTTCTTTCAGGTTAGACATGGCTCAATGGTAGCACTCTCACCTCTGAGGTCAGCGGGTTCAGGTCTCACTCCAGGAACTGGAGTATAAAAATTCCAGGCTGATGCTCCAGTGCAGTACCCAAGGGGAGGATGGGGAGATGGTGTGGAGGGGTGGAGGGGGAAGCTGTATTGTTGGAGGTGCCACTGGTATTTCCTCAATGAGATATTCATCTGAGCTCTGTTTGGCTGTCTGATGGATATAAAGATACTCAAGGCCCAACCTCTCCCTGGTATCCTAGCCAACATTCATGTCTCAATTAACACCACTGAAAATAGAGCATCTGATCATGAGTACATTGTTGCAGGTGAGATGTTACAGTGTGAAAACTGGCAATCATGTTTCTGATGTTGTAACAGTGACCACACTTTAAAAGCACTTTGGGTCATGCAGATGTCATGAAAGGCACTACAGAAATGCAGTTTTGAGAGAAATGTTGATGCACAGCCATAGTTGAGCTGAGTAACCATTAAATGTGTAAAAAAAAGCAAGGTCACACTTCTTTCAGATCTCAGGTTGTAATCATTTACTTGAGCTGTAAGGCCCTAAGGTCTGGAATTCTATTATGAGATCTTTCTACTTCATGCTCCTTTAAAAATCTCAATAAAATTTATCTCCTCTTAGCCATTCAACTCAATATCCTATGATGTAGTTCAGTGTCAATTTTTATTTCATAATTCAATGCTGTGAAGCAGAACTTGGGATGTTTTATTATGTTAAAAGGCACAGCTGTTTTTTAACATAACTTCCTTTCTTTTCCATCCTATGCCTTTTTTTGAATTGCCCGTGCAGGATTACATATGCCTTAGTAACTACTTTGTTAGCCTGTCATATGGCCCAGTGTTTTTCCAGCTTTGTTTTAAATCAGAGCATTCAGCTTGCATTGTCTCTCCACATTTTTCAGTCATACCTTTTGCATTGGATTTCATCTGTGATGTATCTTGCAATTCTACCAGTCTCTCTCTATGTCATGTGGAAGCCTATGATTATCTCCCTCCTTGTGTGCTATACTTTGAAGTTTTGCATCAACTGCAAATGTTAAAATTGTGCCCTGTATCTCCCAAGTGGGACTAATTAGCTCAGTTCGTTAGATGGCTGATGTGGGGTTCAGAACAATACCCACAGCGTAAATTCAATTTCCTTTCTGGCTGAGGATGATTTGGAACCTAACGCCTCGACTGCCACTGTTTGATGTGGAATGATGCCTGTTAAGCAATATGACTAATTCCCTCCCTAATAAAAAGAGATGCTAATGAACCCTTGTGGATTATGACTATTTACTTATCTACTCCACAGAACCATATAATCCCTATAGTCGCAGAAAGAGGCCATTCAGCCCGTTGAGTCTGCACTGACTCTCCAAAGGGCATCACACCCAGATCCAGCCCCCTATACTCTCCCCATAACCCTACACTTACCACCTAACCTGCACACTATGGGGCAATTTAGAATGGCCAATGCACCTTTGGACTGTGGGAGGAAACCAAAGCACACAATGGAAATGTACACAAACATGGTGAGAATGAGTAAACTCCACACAGACAGTCGCCTGAAAGTGGAGTCGAACCGGGTCCCTGGCACTGTGAGGTAGCATTGCTAACCACTGAGCCACCGTGCCTCCTTTCCACAAGCTGTTAATGAATATCAATAATAGTAATGATCCAAGTACTGAAATCAAGAACACCATTATACACTTCCCTCCAGTGCAAACAAACAGGCATTCATTACAACTCTCTATCTTCATCCCTTAGTCAATTCTGTACCCAAGTTGTTATTGTCCTTTATGTCTTGTTTCTTCTTTTTACAGACATGCTCAGTATGTGGTGCCCTATCAAATGCCTTCGCAAATCCATATATAGAAGGGCACTGCGACCATTGATGGTCCCTGTTACCCCATCAACAAGGCAATCAGATTATGATAGAAAGCCATCTGATCCCTTAGTATTCTTTGTCATTCTTACCTGGCCAGACCTACATGTGACCTGTGACTCGCAAAAAGTGGTTGTTTTGTATCTTGTGAAATGACTCAGGAAACCACTCAGTTGTACTGTATCGCTGCGGAAAAATTGAAAAGGGGCAAAATGGATTGACCACTAGCATTGACATTGGTACCAGTCCGGACAACGTCACAGTTTGCCCAGTTGAACTTGCAAAGTCCTCCAACACCTGGCAGGTTGTGTCAAAATTAGGAGAATTATCCCTGAGATTAGTTATGAAGCAGCCTAATATTGCCATCAAATCTCATAGTCAATGTTCAAGATACCTCCACCACTATTCTTGAGCATGGACAGAAAGACTGGGCATTTCGCAGGAGGATGTCCACTGTGAGTGTCCCTCTTGCCCTTGTTTGCAACATGTGTGTCCCCTTCTCCCCGTGATCCACAAGCCCAGGAAAACTTTCCTCACCCTCACACCGTCCCCCGAAACCATGCCATTTGGTCCTCTGTGCGCTGACCGTCCAGACTCAGCCTCTTCCCTGGCACTGCCAAGACCTGCTAGCCTCTAACTGGCCACCAGCTCTTGCTAGCTGGAGTCTGAATTCTGGTTGAAGAGCCATGGATGGTCTCACCAATGCCTACTTGACATTCGATTCTGCAGGCCTTGCCCAGCGCCGATGTCTTGCTGATTCTCCAGGTGGTTGACTAGAGCCCTACCACCTCAACAAGATTCTGCCCCTGATTTTGCATTAACAGATCACTCTAGGATCTCCTCTATTGGCTCTGCTGGTCCAAATAGCTTTTAATACTCTCCTAGTCTATCACCTCCAAAGATTTCCTCACAATCACTATTAAGCTAAATGGTCTATAATTGCCAGATTAATATGGGGTAACATTTACAAACCTCCAGTCCATCAGAACCTTCACTGTTTCAAAGGAGGATTGGAAGATGTGGTCAACATCTTCACAATTTCCTTTCTTACTTCCCTACGTGACCTTGAAGTGTTCCCATTTGGACTGGGTAACTTCAACTACTGCCAGCCTCGTAATATATCCTCATTATTTATTTTTAACTCAACCAGTATCCTGGCAACCTCCTTGGTTTGTATATCATTTGGCAACACTCTTTTCCTTGCTAAATACTGTTGCAAAATGCTTGCTTAGAAACTCAGCTATACCTTCTGCCTCCAACTTGGACCCTAATTGACTCACTGCTTCTCTGGCAACATTTTTACTGTTAATACACACATTGAAAACCTTTACATTTCATTTCACACTGGCTGCAAGTCTATTTCCATAATGTACCTCTGGTCCTCTCAAATTCTTTCTCGCTTTTCGGCTTGTTTTACTCATCTTTCATCAAGCTGACTTCATACATCACCTTTCTCTCTGCTTTATCCTTTTCTAATTCCTGCTTTGCCTATGGAGCTCTGGGTCTGGTCTCCCTCTCTACCTGAACCATTCCTACTTTACAGGTTGCTCATTTTTCCATTACATTTCTGCCTGACAGATACCAGTTAGTTTAGCCCAATCTCTCACGTCACTGAAATCAGCCCTCCTGCAATTAAGCATTTTTATTCTAAACTGTCTTCCATAATCATCTAAATCTTATGGTTCTATCATCACAGTTCCTGAGGTATTCCCCGAATGTGACATTCTCCATTTGACCCATCTCACTCAGTACAACGTCCAGCAATAATCCCCATTATCATTTCTCTTATGTTCCTGTACCTTTCAGTAATTTCCCTTCATATTTGGTCCTCCACCTCCTTTTCTCTGTTTGATGGTCTCTAAAATACACCAAGTCATTTAATCACTCATCTGTGTTATTTTTGCACCACACCAAGGAAACAGATTCTAAATTTAACCCCTCAAGGTCCTTCTGTCCCTTAGGCAATGTAATAGTTTCCTCTATCAAAACTGCTAACCGTTTGCTTTATCTCCTTCCCTTTCTTTCCTGAATACCTTGTACCCAGGAATATTAAACAGCCATCTAACCCGTTATTGTATGAGGACTGTGCTATTACCTGTGGATTGTATTTATATGTTGCCATTTGCATTTGCAGCTCAAAAACGTAATTAACCACAATGCATACATTCACACAGATTCACTCCAAACTTTACTAAGATTCTTGTACTTTCCGTCGGCCCCATCTAATTCTATATCTCTTACAACTTGCTATTTATTCTCTTCAGGCCCTCCATGCACCTGTTTGATTGTGGCACCCAAATCATGTTTCCCTCACCCAATTAAAGTTCCTGCTTTTCCTTGGCAATTTAAAGTAATTCCAAAACCGATTTGATGTCCCAATCATCACTTTTGCTCTACTTTTATTGTAACATTGCTGTGCTAATTTCTCATGACTTTGCAGTTCTCTTCTTCCTGTGCTTCCTGCCTGCAGCAAGAGCTTACACATGAAGCCTTTTAACATAGAGCCATGGAGTCAGACAGCATGGAAACAGAGCCTTCATGCCAACACAAAGTTTTCCAAACTAAACTTGTCCCATTTGCTTGCACTTGGCCCACATTCCTCCAAACCTTTCCTACTCATGCACCTGTCCAAATGTCTTTTAAATGTTTTAACTGTACCTGCATCCACCTCTTCTTCTGATAGTTCATTCCACACATAAACTACCCTCTGTGTGAAAAAGTTGCCCCTCAGGTCCTTTTCAAATCTTTCTCCACTCACCTTAAAAATATGCCATCTAGTTTTCAATTCCCCCACCCGGGGGAAAAGACTTTTGCTATTCATCTTATCTATGCCCCTCATGATTTTATAAACCTCTGTAAAGTCACCCCTCAACCTCCTGCACCCTGGGGAAGAAAGTCTCAGCCTATCCAGTGTAACTCAAACCCTCCATTCTCAGCAACGTCCTACTAAATCTTTTTTGAACCTGCAAGTGGCCTCATCAACATCCTGTACAACCGCAACATGATATCCAAACTTCTGTACTCAATGGTCTGAGCAATAAAGGCAAGCGTGCTAAACGTTTTCTTAACCACCCTGTCTACCTCTGACGGAACTTTCAAGGAACAATATACCTGAACCCCTAGGTCTCTCTAGTACTGGCCTTGTTTGTTTCACCAAAATGCAGTACTTCATTTTATCCAAATTAAACTCCATCTGCTACTCCTCAGCCTTTGGCCCAGTTTATCAAGAGTCACTTAATTTAAAATTTAAACTGTTGACTAGATTCTGAACTGGCACGTAGTAAGAGAGCACTGCTGTGGGGTTTATGCCAATTAGTCAAATAAGCTAGCACTGTGAATGGTGCTCAATCGTCTTAGAGTATGCAATCACAGAATCCCTACAGTGTGGAAACAGGCCATTCAGCCCAACAGGTTCAAACTACCCCTCCGAAGAGCATCCCACCCGGGCCCAGCCCCTTACCCCTGCATTTCCGCATGTCTAACCCCACGTCTAACCCCACGTAATCTAAACATCCCTGGACACTGGGTAATTTAGCATGGCCAATCCACCTAACCTGCGCACCTTTGGACTGTGGGAGGAAACTGGAGCACCCAGAGGAAGCCTGGGTGGTTTTCTAAGGCAATCAATGGGTTTTCTAAGACAATCTTGTGGTAGTGGTATTCCCTACCTCTGATCCAGGACATCCAGTTTGAAGTCCCACCTGCTATAGAGGTGTGTAATGTAATCTCTGAACATGAGGATGCTTTGAAAAGTGGGGGCACATTGCCTCAGTGGTTAGCACCGTTACCTCACAGCGCCAGGGCCCAGGTTCGGTTCCAGTCTCGGGCGACTGTCTGCGTGGAGTTTGCACATTCTCCCCGTGTCTGCCTGGGTTTCTGCCAGCTGCTCCAAGTGTCTCCCCCAGTCCAACAATGTTCAGGTTAGGTTGATTGGCCATGGGAAATGGGGGTTATAGGGATTGAGTGGGGGTCTGGGTCTACGTCTGGTTGGGATACTGTTCGGAGGGTTGTGGCAGACTTGATGGGCCAAATGGCCTCTTTCCATACGGTAGGGATTCTATGGCATTTTGTTGCAACTCCCACACAGTCTGGATGACTAGAGACCTCTCGAACTATTGCTGCCTGCCATTGGGGTATCAGAGGATTTACAAGTGGATACTTGGGCTGTTTGGATATACCACAAATGCACCTTCTGTGCATCAAGTCTTCAGGTGAGTCTTAAACGGACAGGTTCCAACCAGGAATGCTAGCTCTGGCACTACAAACCTCCTTCCTTGTCTCTGATTCTCCATGACTGTTTCCTCCCATATTTCCCCGTACAATCACATAGCAGAGAAACAGGCCATTCAGTGCAGCCAACCTTTTACCTTCTACTTACTCAGTCGCTCTCATCCCATGTGCCTGCCTTGCTCCCACGGACTGATTTTTATAGGATGCCATATTTCTGCTCAGCCCACAAGGTGGTCTCAGACCCACACAACCAAAAGCCAGCTGCCTTGTGGCCATTTTGTGCTGGGAGCAATGTTAAGTGTTTCAGGATGACCTCATACTCCAACTGGGAGGATGTCCTACCTTTGAGAGCCGTCGGCCAAACAAATAGGCAGACAGCACTGCAATCCCGTAGTGTCAGTTCCAGGCAGAGGTCACTTCTGGGACTACGGCCAGTTCTGGAGCAAAAAAAGGTCTGGATCCTGGACTTCAAGGTCCAAATGCCCTTTTGGATGGCCCCAGACAACTGGTTTTTCAAAAAAATTCTTTCCCAGGATGAGGGTGTCGCTGGCCAGGCCAGCATTTATTGCCCATCCCTAATTACCCAGAGGGCAGTTAAGAGTCAACCACACTGCTGTGGGTGTGGAGTCACATGTAGGCCAGACCAGGTAAGGATGGCAGTTTCCTTCCCTGAAGGACATTAGTGAACCAGATGGGATTTTCCCAACAATCGACAATGGATCCATGGTCATCATGAGACTCTTAATTCCAGACCTTTATTGAATTCAAATTCCACCACCTGCCATGGAGGGATTGAAGCTGGGTCCCCAGAACGTTACCTGGGTCTCTGGATTAACAATACAGTGATAATCCCACTCGGCCATTGCCTCTCCCTATACAGGAAAAGCACATCTAACATAGAATACAGCATCTAATTAGTAAAACTGAAAGAATAAATGTTTTATTTTGGTGTTTCAAAGTCTCTCAGTGAAAGAATTCTGGGGTCAGGTGGCCAGATATTTTCATTTCCCCATTTGGGTCTGGGTTTCCTCAGTGGTTCATGTCTCCTCTGAAAGGTTGTGACCCATGTGTACTGAAAGGGAGAGCCTTGGTTCTATCAAATTTTGAGGAGGCGGGGGAATTAAACTGCCCACACCTGCAATACAGCTGGCAGGATCAGAAGTATGTTGCATGTACAGGCAAGCTACTTGCATTCTGAACTTGCAAGAGCAAAAATGGTTGGAGACTATACAATTAAAGGTAGGGCCTTGGGTAGTGTTGTACAACAGAGGGACCTGGACGTTCAGGTACAAATATTCTTTAAGTTTGTATCACAGGTAGACAAGGTGGTTAAAAAGGCTTTCAGCACGTTTGCCTTCATTGCTGAGTCCTTTAAGTTTAGGAATTGGGTCGTCATGTTGAGGATGTTCAGGACATCACGGGTATTACGTCCAGTTCTGGCCGCCCAGTTATTGGAAGGATATTATTCAGCTGGAGAGGGTTCAGAAAAGATTCACCTGGATATTGCTGGGAATGGAGGGCTTGAGTTATAAGGACAGGCTGGGACATTTTCCACTGAAGCGTACAAGGTTGAGAGATGACCTTAAGAGGTGGTGGATGTGGGCAGAGTTACAACATGTAAAAGACACTTAGACGAGTACATGAACAGGAAATGTTTGGAGGGACATGGGCCAGGAGCAGACAGGTGGAACTAGTTTAGTTTGGGATTATGTTCAGCGTGGACTGGCTGGACCAAAAGGTCTGTTTCCGTGCTGTCTGACTCTACGACAAGGATTGGGGTGGTGGGGTAGGGTGGGGATTAGAATTCTGTAATTGAATTCCACCCACCTTTTCAAAGGGGTCCTGAATCGTCCTTACTTGACCAAAATTGGAGAAAATATTTTACCTCATGGGGTCATCTAAAAACTAGATGCTATAGATATAAGATAAACTGATGAGGAAATTCAGAATAACTTCCTTTACCCAGAGAATGGTTAGAATGTAGAACTTACAATCATCTCGGGTGACTGTGAAGTACAGAATTAACATGTTTTAGGCCTAGCTAATTAAGTAAATGAGGGAGAAAAGAATGAAAGAGTTAGGTGAAATAGGATGGGAGGAGGCTTGTGCAGAGTATAAGAGTTGTGTAAGGGTTTTAAAACCCTGGATCACCCTTGTGCAGATGTCATAGAACCATAGGATTTAGCAGCTGGAGCAGGTAATTCAGCCCTTCGAGGCCACTCTGCCATTTTACATGATCATGGCTGATCTTATCGTGGTCTCAACTCCAATTTCCTGCCTGTTCCACTTTATCTCACTTTTTATCAGAAACATGTCTATTTCTTCCGTGAATCTATTGATTGATTCTCTCTCCTATGTACCCCTAGGCAGTGCGCTCCACAGATTCACAACCCTCTGAGAGAAGTAGTTTCTCCTCATCTCAAATTTTGAACCTAACGCCTCTCACTCTATACCTATGCCCGTTTGTTTGAGACTGTCCAACAAGGAGGAACATCTGTTCAATGTCCACCTTATCAATCCCCTTTAGCATCTTATATACCTCAATCAGATCCACCCTTATTCTTCTGAACTCCAGCAGGTACAAGCCCAACCTCTCGTACAACAGCCCTTTAATCCCTGGAATGAACCTTGCGAACCTCCTCTGAACTGCTTCCAGTGCCACCACATCCTTCTTCAAGTAAGGAGACCAGAACTGGACATTATATTCCAGGTGTGGTCTCACCAACAACTTATATAATTGTAACAACGCTTCTTTCCTTTTATAATCCAGTCCTTTTGCAATAAATGCCAGATTCCATTTGCCTTTCTTATTATATGTTGTACCTGTACACCCACTTTCTGTCATTCATAAACAAAGATGCCAGATCCCTCTGCACTGATGAATTTTGAATCTGCTTCCCATTTAAATAATAGTTCCATTTAAATAATAGTTCATCCTTTTGTTTTCCCAGCCAAAGTGAACAACCTCGCACTTAACCACATTCTACTCTGCAGGCCTTGCCCAGCGCCGATATCTTGCTGATTCTCCAGGTGGTTGACTAGAACCTCGCACTTATCCACATTCTACTCCATCTGCCAGATTTTGGCCCATTATCCTAACCTGTCAATATCCATCTGTAAAATTTTTATCTCCCCATCACAACTTGCTTTCCCATCTATTTTAGTATCATCCATGAACTTTGCTATGCTACATTCTGTCCCTGCTTGCAGATCATTTATATGGATTGCAAATATTTGAGGTCTCAGAACTGAACCCTGCGACATCCCACTAGTTACAGTTTGCCAGGACCCATTTATCCCATCCCTCTACATTCTATCAGTCAACCATTCCTCTGTCCAAGTCAATACTCTATCCTTAACCCCTTGGGATCTAACTTTCTGCATCAGTCTTTTATGTGTCACCTTGTCAAATGTCTTCTGGAAGTCTAGCCATACCACAACCACCAAATCCCCAGTATCTACGTTGCTGGTTACATCCTCAAAGAACTCCAGCAAGTTTGTCAATCACGACTTGCCCTTTGTGAAACCGTGCTGATCTTGGTGAATTGAGCTTCTTTTTTCCCCGAGTGTTCAGTTTTCTCCTCTTTTATGACTGACTCCAGCAATTTTCTTACTACAGAAATCAAACTAAATGGTCTATAGTTTCCCACTTTTGCCTATCTCCTTTTTTGGAATATAGGTATCACATTAGCATGTTTCCAAATCAACGGTACCTTCCCAGAATCCAGGAAATTTTGGAAAATCATAACTAATACATCCACTATCTCTGCTGCCACCTCTTTTAATACCCTAAGGTGCAGGCCATTAGGCCCTGGGGACTTATCTGCCTTTAATCCCAACAGTTTACTTAATGCATCCTCCCTAGTAATAATAATTTCAACAAGTTCCTCTGTAGTAATTGCAGTTTTTGGAAAGAAATTATTGTCTTCCACTGTGAAAGCAGTGACAAAATATTGATTTAATGCCTCTGCCATTTCTGAATTTCCTATTATTACCTCACTAT
>NC_063343.1:7898883-7923796 GCF_021869965.1 Rhincodon typus
ATTATTACCTCACTATTTTCGTCCTTTAAAGGGCCAACATTTACTTTTGTTACTCTTTTTCTTTTTTATATACTTGTCACGAAGCTAACCCTGACTGGGCATAAATAGTACATTGTGTTTGGAGTTAAACAGAAGACTGAAGCTCCCAGTAGAACTCGTAGAAGCCCGAAGTCTTCTTTGTGAATGTTGAAACATGTGTAAAGAAGTATAGGAGCAGACGAACTAGCATTAAGTGGTAGAGTTTAAGCAACAGCCTTTCAACAATATAGCAGTAAAATTAGAGTCTGGTATATCTCTGAACACCATGCATTGTAGTATTTACTCTGAATATGTAATAAACAGTTCTCTAAAGAAGCCCAAGCCTGAAGGCAGTTCTTGACATTGCCTTTTCCTTAAACGATCCATCTGGAAGTCAAACAACAAAAGAAACAAAAACAGCATATTCAGTTAAGCTAAGTCGGATTTTACCATGTTGTACATTTGTTGCAATTGCACTAAATGGCCCCATTTGCTCAGTACCTGCCTGTGTCCAAGGCCTCCCAGTGCCTGCTGGCCAGGTTTCAGACTAGTTGCATTGGATGGAATCCTGAGGATCTGGTTACTTTTGTCCATCCTGTACCAGTCCCTTGATCCTTGCTGTTATACACCATCAGGGTATGAATGATCTGGATATAATCACTGGAAATGTAGCTTCTGGAATGTTTGAGCTGTGCTCCACTATTCTGTTGTCAGCTTGCATGTTTCTAACTGTTACTTCTCATGGTATCTCATTGAAACATAAAGCACAAAAGGAAGATATTAAGTCTATTTTGCCCACTGTCCTTGTGTCAGTTCTTTCAAAGAACTGTCCAGCTGTTGCCATATCCCTTGTTCCTTCCCTCTTGCTTTCTTAAGCTTTTATTTAATCCTGAGTTTTCTCTCTTTTCCCTCATCTACATGTTCTTTTGAAACTACCCACAAACCACCCTCATCACGTCTCTCTCATCCACTTCTTCTCTTCCCTTTTTTCATCGTTCGTGTACCCTCATTTCATCCAGTCTCTCCTTTGTGTACCCTCATCCCCCCGAATCCACCCCTCTGCCCCCTTTTCTCTCTTATGCCCAAAACGTCTCCACTAAAGTTCTTGTTTTAGCTATATTCCCCAGCCGGCATGCATATTGTTAAGGTCACCAAACACCTGCTGCTGTGCAAATTTTCCTATACATTTCAGAAAAGTTGCTTAAAAAGGCATTTTGCATGCTTGTCTTCATTGCTCAGACCTTTGAGTATAGGAGTTGGGACGTTATGTTGAGCTGCACAGGACATTGGTGAAGCCTCTTCTGGAGTATGGTGTCCAGTTCTGGTCACCCTGTCATAGGAAGGGTTAAATTGGAGAGAGTTCAGAAAAGACTTACAAGGATGTTGCCAGGAATGGAAGGTCTGAGTTTTAAAAATAGACTGGATAATCTGGGACTTTTTCCACTGGAGTGTAAGAGGTTGAGGGGTATCCTTATAGGGGTTTATAAAATCATGATGAGCACAGATAAGGTGAACAGTAAAGGTCTTTTCCCTAGGGTGGGGGAGTTCAAAACTGGGAGGCATATTTTTAAGGTGTAAGAAAAAAGTTTTAAAAAGTACGTGAGGAAGTGGTGGACGCAGGTATAGATACAACACTTAAAAAACATTTCGACTAGTACATGAATAGGAAAGGTTTAGAGGAATTTGGGGCAATTTCAGGCAAATGGGACTAGTTTAGTTTGGGAAAATAGTCGGCATGGACTGGTGGACCGAAGGGTCTGTTTCCATACTGTATGACTCTATGACTCTAAAATAGCGAGGATTAGCGATAAAAAAAACTAGATCAATCAATCAATCAATCAGAAAATAGAATGACTCTGCAAAAAAAAGTGATTAAAAATCACCCCCTCAAGCAGCCTTTATTTATACCTGAGCTGGGATGTTAGAATTTATTTTCTAACGTGAAAAAAGAATGGATCTGTGGCAAGGTGCCTAGCTGAGGGTATTGACAGGAATGGTGAGACTGTCTCTTTGTTCTAATGACAGCAGACTGCTTGCAGTATTGTGGTGAGATCCAAAACAATGGCAACCAGGCTGGATTAATAGAATTATCTTTCAGACTCTGCTCTGGTGAAAGGAGTGTCGAAACCACGAGGGCCACTGCAATCTTGTTCAGAAAGCCACCTGCAGGATATGAGAAAGCGCTTGTCCAATCTCAAGCAGAGGCAGGCTCTCAAGATATTGCAACCAACAGAGAAAGATTGTCATTCTCACATTGTCCCTTTCACAAGCTCAAGATACGCCAATGCACTTCACAGCCGCTGAAGTACTGCTGAAGTGCAGTTGCTCTTGTAATGACTAAACTGAGCAATCATTTTGCACACGACAAGCTTGCTCGATGAGCAATGTGATTTGCTATAGAGACATAGTGTCATACAGCACAGAAACAGACCCTTCGGTCCAAGTCATTCATGTCAACCAACGAAACTAGCCCCAATTGCCTGCATTTGGTTCATATTCCTCTATATTTTTCTGATTCATATACCTGGTTCAAATGCTTTTTCAAATGTTGTCATAATACTCGCCTCTACCGCTTCCTCTGGCAGCTCTTTCCATACATGCACCACCCTCAGCGTGAAAAAGTTGCCCCTCAGGTCCCTTTTAAATCTTTCCCCTTTCAGCTTAAACCTATGCCCTCCAGTTTTGGACACCTCCTGTGTCTGTGACCTGTACAGAAGAGGGAAGGGAGGGGCAAGGAAACAAAGAGAGGTCGTAAAGAAACCCAACTTGAGACTCCAATGTCAAATATCATTGACCACTGAGGCAGTGTTAAAGATCCTGCAGTCCATCACCTAATAGAATCACAGAATCATTCCAGTGCAGATTGGCCCATCTAATCTATACTAGTTCTATGAGATAGTCTGGCTGCACTACCCAGTGTCAATCTTCTGGCTTTATTCACCACCCCTGCACATCATTTCTAGCCAAATAATCATCCAATGCACACTGGAGTATCTCAATTGAACATTCCTCTGCCACATTTCCAGACAATGTATTCTATATCCTAATTACTCACTCTGTGCAAAAGTTCTTTTTCTCTCACAGTAGCCTTAGTTCATTTGCACATCATTTTAAATCTATGTCCTTTCATTCTTTTATTTTCTTTTACAGGGAGTAGCAGCTTCCTCCTATATCCCTATTGTGTTAACTTTCCATTCTGAAAATGACATGAATGTGATAAAGTGGTGGCGCTTTTGAAGAGGTGACATCTGAGTCCCAGCTGGAAAGTTTTGGTTTCACGTTAGGTTCCACATTCCTTGTCTTAAAGTCTGATCTCTCAGTGGTCCGTTACTAGGAGTGGCAGGGTGTGCATTAAAGCCTGTGTTGTTGAGGCCAGAATATCCTGGCCACATGTGGAGCTAGACTGTTCTGGCCAACAACCAGATTCAGGAGACTATATTCATGACTGTTCCAGTGAACAGATCATTGCAGAGAGCGACATTAGACTTAAAAGGCTGAATGACCTCCATCTGTGCAGTGATAATTCTACGATTCCAGCTACGTCCCTATAATACCCACCTTGCACTTCTATCTCAGGAACACAGACTGTCCAGTTAGATAGTCCTGCGGGAGCAAGTAGTCTTTGTTTTATAAATTGATTCATAAATTTGACAGAAGAAATTAGGGGCTGAGCAAAGATCATCAGGATGGAAAGGGCCACTCAAAGTATTGTGAATTTTCAGGAAATCATAACAGATATTTCAAACATGAAATAACCTGAGACACCAGACTTGAAATTTTAACTCTACTTTCTCTCCATAGATGCTGCCCAACCTGCTGAGTTTCTCCAGAAGTTTCTGTTTTTGCCTCAGATCTCCAACATCTGCACTTCTTTGTTTTATATTAAAATGGCCCCTGCTTCTTAAGAAGAATAAATCTTTCGAGCATAAAACATATCTTTGTGTTAATTTTCCAGATTGCTCGAGTGCTTCAACCTAAAGGCACTGCCAAACAACAGAAAAATCCAGAGCCTGGCATCTTAACTAAAACTCTCACAGCACTTAGACTGCTGTCAAGATATATTGACTGTATGCTTGCTGGATTCTGACACCCTTGGCTCTTACTCAGTTAGTCTTGTCATTTCGTTTTAAAGACAGACAAGTGTAAATAGGTCCAATTTTCTCTTTCCCTTAAAGATGATTTTGTTGACTGAAATAAGGTGGCAGAATGCCAAGTATTGCCATTTAGGGGACATCTGTCTCTTCATTACCGTGCGTATAGCATCACTTGGCAGAATGAGTTAAAAAGTAAACCTCACTCAATGATAAGGCATATGCATCTATATATGTTTAAGGTGAGAGGGGAAAGATTTAAAAGGGACCTAAGTGGCAACTTTTTTATGCAGAGGGTGGTGCTCATATGGAATGAGAAAGTGTACAGTTACAACATTTAAGAGGCATCTGAAAGGATATATGAATAGGAAGGGTTTAGAGAGACTTGAGCCAAATGCTGGCGAATGGGCCTTGACTAATTTCGAATATCTAGTCGGCATGGACAAGTTAGACCGAAGGGTCTGCAACTCTATGACTCAATATTACTCAAATTTCAATAAGGTCTCAAAAAGCATAATCTTAGGCTATGCCATATTTCTCTAAATATTCCAAATTGGGAACTGAATGCAATTGTAATTAAATGTTCTTTTTTTGTTGATGTTAGCAAGTGGATATTGTTTTTATGCCCAAAGCACTCCAGTGCTCAGCAATGAACCTCCATATTGTTGTGTTTTAAGGTCCAAGGCCAACCAAATTCAGGCTTCAATCTTTGACTACAACAATGCACAAGACATATCAAAAGCTCGGGCATATATTCATGTTAGGGTGAAGCTCATTTCTCTATGTGTGAAAAGTGGCCTCAAATTGCTCATCAAACGCCTCAGACTGTCATATTACTAGGATTGGTGAAACAGTTAATTTTGCCCTTGGGAACTTGAATGTGTTTGTAATTATCTTCAGCCACAGAGACTAATGCATGGGCAGAATTTCATTGAGTTACTGCTTTACATATCCAGGGGATTTCTATAATCTTTGGAATTTTAATCAATTCATCACTTCATCTCACATGCACAGTAAATAGCTATAAGATTGTGGGGGAGTCTTGTGTTCTCGGTGTGATGACACTGACGAAAAATGTACTCTTGGGAAAAAAAAACGTTTGATTTAATTCACAAGCCTGCTACCCTGAAAGAGAGGAGAGAAATAAAAAAAGAGATATTTGAAAAAGAGTGTTAAATTGGGGAAACGAGTGAGTTTGTCCAAGAAGGGAGGCTCACTGAAGCCAAAATCAATCAGTTCCAGAAAGTTAATCAAGCAAAGGTATAGCCACGAAAAACGTGACTATTCAGTATTGTTCTTCTTAAAGAGGGATGTGAATCTAGTTGAGTTAATGTGAAATTTCGTTCTAAGAATGACTCCCAATATTCACATGTCTGTAAAGGAAAGCAGGTTAAGAATTCACATCAGAGGTTGTCTCAAGAAAATGCTTGCAATCCACTTTTAGAAAGAGTGGGCATGTGAAAGAAACTGTTTAGATCACAAGGGTGCACCTATTGTCGCGTACGCTCTGCCTACAGTACTATTTAGTTTGATAAGAACTGGCTGCTCACAAGAACAACCAACAGCATAGTGCGTCAGAGAATATCTAAGACAAAACTAAAACTCACAATATTGCCTAAGAATGAAAGGTAGCTGTGTCTCCCAGATGTTCTGAATGGAATCACTCATTCATGGACCATTCCTGTCACCTTGTCTCCAGAGGTTAATGGTTCCTGGGATCATTTTTGTTTCAAGGAGAATCTTTAACCTTGCAATCCTGGTTCATTATCACTGGCCTCTTCAGCTTATGATCAGGAGTTTACCTTGACTCCTTAATATTTAGTGAAATGATAGCATGACTTGAGGGTGTATATCAAATTCTTCTTAGGGAAATTCACTCCTGTAATAACATGTGTGACACTACATGCATTCCTGTCTTCCAAAAGATGGACCCATGAATAGACAGGGCCCATAATAAGACAATGACTGAATTTATTTCCATATTGTGGTTACAGCGTAAATTAAATTATCCTGTACAAGTCTCCATAGCACACAAAAAAAATTGCCACATTACCTTATTAACAGGCTAAGTACGTTACTCAGACTTACATTCTCTCTGAATACAATCAACATTCTATTAAAACAGAACATATTCTCTTTCACACTTTGGATTCCTTACCAACTTCTTGGTTCCACCAACTGCTTCTTAGCGGGAAATGAAGACAAAGAAAAAAAATTATCTGTGACACATCTCTTCTTGGGAGGAAATTGGCTTTCCAGAACTAGAAACCCTCTGAATATTTAGAGGACCAGTTGAACCAAATCCTTTCTGTCCTGAATCAAGAGAGAGCCTGTCTATAAAGTGAAGTTATGAGTCAGTACTGTTGACCACACCGTTGTCTCAAAGCAGATCAGATGGCCACACCACCCCACCTCACCCTCTATCCCTACCTTTCCAGGAAACTCCTTCAGATAGCTTTCAACCACAATTTGCATTTATGTAGTTTCTTTGCGCAGTGAAGCATCACAAGTCAATTAATGTAATCGAACAACAACATGCCAAAGTGAAGACAGATGACCAGAAATTTGGCCAAAGATGTAGCTTTAAGGAGAAAAACAGATATAGAGGTTTAAGAAGGGAATTCCAGAGCTTAGGGGCAAGTATTGAAGATACAGCTGCCAATGGTGGTGCAAAGCAACTGGAAATGGACAAGAGGCCAGAGGCAGAGGAACACTAGATATTGGATACTTGTCAGGCTGAAGTAGATTACAGAGGTAGGGAAGGGAAGACCTTGGAGAAATCTGAATATGAGGAGGAGAATTATAAAGTTGAGGTATTCAGAGTCTGAGTCAAGTGAGCCTGAAAGAGACAGTGTGAGTTAATATGCAAGCTGCAATGTATTGGAGGAACCACAGTTTATGGAGGGAGCCGGAGGGGATGTTGAGAGGTAAGAATTCAATCAGTTGCATCTGAACACAGCAAAAACATGGATCCTTTGATAAAGCAATTGCAACCTTTTCCTTCTGTCAAGTAATTTCAGCAGCTTGACCTTTGAGAGAGAGAGCCCATAGAAAATGATTTGACATCAATAGCATACTATTAAATCAAGTTGATCATCGTATCTGACAAAATACTCACAAGTCAACAATGACCTAGGACCACCTTACTTTTATTCACAATCCTGTTTAATTATAAGACCATTACATCAGCTATCTACAACTTTGTGGAAAACAAATTATCCCAGAATTCGACAGGAAGGTTCCTGTGGAATCTTAGATCAGTATTCACACAAGGTGTACTTGTCAAATGCACTGCTATGTAATGAGTTGTGCTTGTCTCCAGCTAAAAGAACATCACAGTCTCAAGGAGAAGTGCGGTTCCAAAGCTTGATATAGAAGTTATCACTTCTGTATACATTATCAATATGGTCTCTGTGAGGAAACCACATGCTGTACCGACAGAAACTTTAATAACTGCAACATAATTGTAAATACATTTTTCTTCTAATAGATTTGTATGTCTCTCAGTTTCACATCCATCACAGTATATTGCAGGGCAGAGACCATTATTCTCTAAATTAATCTAGCAGCTACTTTGTGCACAGCTGGATTCCACAAGTATGGATGAAGCTGGTAACTTCTCACCCAGCATAGTTAGCAATCCCACAGTGCTGTGCTGAGGTAGGTGTCGGCTCATATTCTCTACTCACATCTCCAGAATATGCACTGAACCCACAACTTTCTGAATCGGGGCAAAAATGCTCCCACTGAGCCATTTCTCACTCACTGTATTACATTATTGACAGCCTTTCATAACTCAAGGAATCCACATCTTGAAAGCATTTTGTTGATACAAGAGTTCCTCACAATTAGTAATGACACTACAAACTGCATTTACTTGTTCAACACTCTAACTGTTAGTATAAATCTATCTATTTGGTTCATTAGCAACACTACTAAACATCAATCGATTTAACCAATGCAATTAGCCAAGGTGCTCGCTAGATTTTATGTTCATTGCTTTAACATTTTAGAAAAGTGTAATTTGCATCTTATTCCTGTTTTGGTGATGATTAAACCAGTTTGAGTATGATTAGTTACGTTTGAATAAAATCACTATTGTTACGGAAACAGAAATAATAACCAACGTACGCACAGAAAGATCCCACTGAAGGAGGATGAGAGATGACTGACCAATCAATTGGCTCTCATTTGTTCTGAAAAAGGGTCATTGGACTGGAAATATTAACTGTGTTTCACTCTCCGGAGATGCTGCCAGGCCTGCTGAGTTTCTCAGCAATTTTGGGTTTAGCTTTAGTTAGTGTTTAGTGTTGGCTAAATGAGCAAGGCTTCCCAGTACATTTAGAGCAGTCCCTTGCTCTTCTTATGGATAGTGCAGTGGCAGAAACATAGGAGAACATAGGAATTAAAAGCTGGAGTAGGGTAGTTGGCAATTTGAGCCCATTCTGCCATTCAATAAGATGGTGGCTGACCTTGTTGCGGTCTCAACTCTTCTTTCCTGTGTAGCCTACATAACCTTCAATTCCCTTGTCAAACAAAAAAAATCTATTGAACAGCCTTTAATTAATTCAATGATTTAGACTCCACTGATCTCTGGGGATGAGATTTCCACAGATTAACGACTGTCTGAGAAAAAAAAGGCCCCATCTCCATCTTAAACTCTTATTCTTAAGCTTTTCTTTCCTAATCTATATCCGGTAATTTTATTCTGCAATTGGAAACATCTTCCTTTGATCCATTTCCTTATGTCCCCTCAATATTTAGTATGTTTTAATAAGATCATCTCTTATTCTTCTAAACTTCCATGGGTCCAAGCCCAACGTGTTCAATTTTTCCTCATAAGCTCCTCACAGATAGGATGAACCTTCTCTGAACAATCTCTATATTACAGCCAGAGCCATGAGCAAATTGGCATGGGCTAAATAAAATTAAGGAGATGATTGCATACCTCAATGTGGGAAGAACAGATTTTCAATTCTTGAAACTTTGGTACCAGCACTGGAGAGAGTGGGCACTGTACCATTGGAATGGTCTTTACCTGGACTGTGCCGGCACAAGTGTTCCAGCCAATATTTTAACCAAGGCAGTAGAGAGAGCTTTAAGTGATTTAGTAGAGAAAGGATGAGGGGAGAGTAGACGTGGGAAATCAAACAGAATATGAAGTAAGAGAACAAGATAGAAATTTGGGTAAAAATCAGTAGTGTGTGGCAAGAAGTGACAGAGAGTACGATGTTCTCAAAGCATCAGCAGATAAGGTTAAGAATTGCAAAGGTGGGAAAATGTCATCACCTCAGGTGACCTCCCACTCATGGCCTCCAACCTCATCGTTCCCCAACCCCGCACCACCCGCTTCTATCTCCTTCCCAAAATCCACAAACCTGGTCGACCCATTGTCTCCGCCTGCTCCTGCCCCACCGAACTTATCTCCACCTACCTCGACTCAATTTTCTCCCTCTTGGTCCAGGAACTCCCTACCTACATCCGTGACACCACCCATGCCCTCCACCTCCTCCAAAACTTCCAATTCCCCAGTCCCCAACACCTCATTTTTACCATGGACGTCCAGTCCCTATACACCTGTATTCCCCATACAGATGGCCTAAAGGCCCTCCGCTTCTTCCTGTCCCGCAGGCCCGACCAGTCCCCCTCCACTGACACCCTCATCCGCTTAGCCGAACTCGTCCTCACCCTCAACAACTTCTCTTTCGATTCCTCCCACTTCCTACAGACAAAGGGGGTGGCCATGGGTACCCGCATGGGCCCAAGCTATGCCTGCCTCTTTGTAGGTTACGTGGAACGATCCCTCTTCCGTACCTACACTGGCCCTAAACCCCACCTCTTCCTCTGTTACATTGATGACTGTATCGGCGCCGCCTCATGCTCCCACGAGGAGCTCGAACAGTTCATCCACTTCACCAACACCTTCCACCCCAACCTTAAGTTGACCTGAACCATCTCTAACACCTCTCTCACCTTCCTGTACCTCTCTGTCTCCATCTCGGGCAACCACCTAGAAACCGATATCCATTTCAAGCCCACCGACTCCCACAGCTACCTAGAATACACCTCCTCCCACCCACCTTCCTGGAAAAATGCCATCCCCTATTCCCAATTCCTTCGCCTCCGCCGCATCTGCTCCCAGGATGAGGCATTCCACTCCCGTACATCTCAGATGCCCTCGTTTTTCAAGGACCGCAACTTCCCCCCCTCATGGTCGAGAACCGTATCTCCCGCATTTCCCGCAACTCATCCCTCACACCCCATCTCCGCAATAACAACAAAAAAAAATCCCCCTCGTCCTCACGTACCACCCCACCAACCTCTGGATCCAACGCATCATCCTCCGACACTTCCGCCATCTGCAATCCGATCCCACCACCAAACACATTTTTCCCTCCCCACCCTTATCTGCTTTCCGAAGGGACCATTCTCTCCGTGACTCCCTTGTCCGCTCCACAATCCCCTCCAGCCCCACCACA
Organism: Rhincodon typus; assembly: GCF_021869965.1. Lineage (NCBI taxonomy): Eukaryota > Metazoa > Chordata > Chondrichthyes > Orectolobiformes > Rhincodontidae > Rhincodon > Rhincodon typus. Next base: position 7,909,472 of record NC_063343.1, read on the forward strand.
CCCGGCACTTTTCCCTGCAACCGCAGGAAGTGCTACACCTGCCCCCACACCTCCTCCCTCACCCCCATCCCAGGCCCCAAGAAGACTTTCCACATCAAGCAGATGTTCACCTGCACATCTGTTAATGTGGTATACTGCATCCACTGTACCCGTTGGGGCCTCCTCTACATCAGGGAAACCAAGCGGAGGCTTGGGGACCGCTTTGCAGAACACCTATGCTCGGTTCGCAATAAACAACTGCACCTCCCAGTCGCAAACCATTTCAACTATCCCCTCCCATTCATCAGATGACATGTCCATCCTGGGCCTCCTGCAGTGCCACAACGATGCCACCCGAAGGTTGCAGGAACAGCAACTCATATTCCGCTTGGGAACCCTGCAGCCCAATGGTATCAATGTGGATTTCACAAGCTTCAAAATCTCCCCTCCCCCTACCGCATCCCAAAACCAGCCCAGCTCGTCCCCGCCTCCCTAACCTGTTCTTCCTCCCACCTATCCCCTCCTCCCACCTCAAGCCACACCCCCATTTCCTACCTACTAACCTCATCCCGCCCCCTTGACCTGTCCGTCCTCCCTGGACTGACCTATCTCCTCCCTACCTCCCCACCTACACTCACCTTTACTGGATCCATCCCTGCCTCTTTGACCTGTCTCTTTCCTCTCCACCTATCTTCTCCTCTATCCATCTTCTTTCCGCCTCCCCCTCTCTCCCTATGTATTTCAGAACCCCTTCCCCTCCCCCATTTCTGATGAAGGGTCTAGGCCCAAAACGTCAGCCTTCCTGCTCCTATGATGCTGCTTGGCCTGCTGTGTTCATCCAGCTCTACACCTTGTTATCTCAAAATGTCAGGGTTAATGGCTTTGTATCTGAATGCATGCAATATTCGTAAGAAAATGAATGAATTGTTAGCACAGATAAAAATAAATATGTATGACCTGATTTCCATCACAGAGGCATGGTTGTCTACTTGAAGGAATTGAAGGATGTTTGACATTTTGAAAAGGAATTTCATTTTGTAAAGATATTGGGAAATATCTGTTGGCAAATGATGCCACTAGTACAGTAGTGAGAGATTATCCTTAGCTCAAAAGAAAAAGATGTAGTAGTATTGGGTAGAGATTAAAAATAGAGAAACTAAGAGGTTACTTGTGAGAATATTCTAGAGGTCCCTTAACAGTTATGCAGATGGGCAGAATATGTAGGATGTATGGGTGCATAATAGGGGAATAATAATGATTGGCTTTAATTTATAAATTGACTGGGCAAGTCAGATTGGCAAAGGTAGACTGGAAGATGAGTTAGTAGAGTGCATTCAGAATAACTTCTTCAGAGTTCTGAAGAAGGCTCATATTAGATTTGAAATATTAACTCTGTTTCTCTCTACAGATGCTGCCAAACCTATTGAGTTTCTCCAGCACTTTTGTTTTCAGATTCACAGAATCCGCAATATTTGCCATTTAAGTTTTCAGTATATCCTGCAGCCAGCTGAGGATTGGCCTATTCTAGTGCTGGTAACGTGCAGTGAGAAATGATTAGTCAATATCCTCATGGTCAGGCAGCCTCTGCATGATGTCAATAATACAATGATAGAGTTCCAAGTTCAATTTGAAGAGGAGAACTTTGAGTCTAAGATGAGGGTTTTAACCAAAGTAAAGCTACCTATAAGGATATGAAGGCAGAAGTGACCAAAGTTCAATGGATTTAAATACAGGACTGTAGAGCAAAGATATTTGATAACTGTTCACAAAGATTTATCCCAGTGAGGAAGAACAGCTCTGTAAGAAGGATGCGTCATCCATAGTTAAATAAAGGAATTTAAGATATGTATCATATTGAAAGAAACACTGCAAAAACTGCAAAGATTAGAAGTAGGTCAGAAAATTGATCAGGTTTTAAGAACCAGCAAAGAATCTCTAAAACAAAAGCAGTGAACCTGGGTTTCCTCTGGATGCTCTAGTTTCTTCCCACCATCCAAAGATGTGCAGGTTAAGTGGACTGACCATGCTAAATTGCCCACTGTGTCCGGCGATGTGTAGGCTAGGTGGATTAGCCATTGGAAATGCAGGGTTACAAGGGATAAGGTTGGGGCGTGGATCTGGGTGGGATGCTCTTTGGACAGTTGGTGTAGACTCGATGTGACGTTGATTAATCTGCTTGGGCCATCATTTTTGAGGAGGTCAATAAATGCTGCATATATGCTGCCATATCACATTGCTTGAGAAGATGAATCACGCCATAGATATGACCCAAGTCTAACAAACCACCATGCAATGATCTATACAGGCGCAATGTCCCTCAATCCCCTTACATGCATCTAAGACAGTCAAGCATTAAGCATGACAGCGTAACATTTCCTTCAAAGGTGGATATCTCAACAAATGCACATAATGAGCAGTATAGTCTAGTTTGAAACTTGCCATGGCAGATGGTGGAATTTGAATTCATTTTTCTTTTAAAAACTGGAATTAAGAGCCTAATTATGACTATGAAACCATTGCCGATTGTTGGTAAAAAAAAACCATTTGGTTCACTAGTGTCTTTCAAGGAAGGAAACTGCCATCCTTATCTGATCTGACCTACATGTGACTTCAGACCCACAACAATGTGGTTAACCCTTAACAGTTGGGGATGGATTTGAAATGCTGGCCCAGCCTGCATCCCAGCATGACTTAAAAAAAAGTTCATGTGCTGCAGATACAACAAAATGATGTTAGAAAGGGAGTTCCAGGATTTTTCAAATGCTTGTAGTTTGGAGGGGGAACTTGCAGGGTGATGGGTGTTTCCATGTATCTACTGTCCTTATCCCTCCTGGTCCTTATGTTTGGAGGTCACAGGCTTCGAAAGTGCAGTTAAAGTCAGTGGTGGATAATGCGCTACTCAAGTGGTGGCTTCTTCTATTCTTATAATACAAAATGTTTGATGATAGATTTGTCCAGGGTGATTCATTTGTGAACAATGATAATGATGTGACAGGTAAACCGGGATCTAAGAAGTAATAACTAAATTAACAAAACCAGAAGCGCAGTTCCATTGCCCTTTTAATGATGCACAAGAGAGAACAGATTGCACTGACAGTCAGACTATGGAACAGCTTGAGACTTATGGTTGGAGGAACAGCAATTGCCAAAGCCCGAGTCATTCAGAGCCTTAACTAGATATGGGGAGACTGAAGTGATTGACACGCCGATTATTATTTACCCAAATCCCACCTCTACTCCTAACCCAGAACACCTCCGATTTGAGCGCGGTGTAGGCAGTTCTCACGTGGAATATGTAGGAAAGGGAAGGAGAGAGAGATACACAGAGAGAGACAGGGAAACAGCGACAGCACTGTGAGCTTTGCCTCTTTATTTGCGAGCAGTGCTGCAGCTCAGATTGTAAATATACCAAAGCTGATCCTTTGGCTAGCACAGCACAGTATCACTGAAGAAATCTCCGCCAAGCCTTTCTCCTCAGAGCTTTACCAGGACAAGGTGTTATAAACTGACTGGATGACCCCGTGCACAGAGGAGACAGGAGATGGAGGGGGGAAAGGGGCTAGCTGAGGGATTAGTCTTGCTAAAGATTTCTGCTGGTTTCATCCTGCTGTGAACTTCGTGCCAGGAGTTGAAAATGGAATTCCATGTTCAGCGTACGTTACGGATATTGAACAGCATAAGGAACTTGGTAGGTAAGGAGTCTTTCATTAAAACCATTAACCCACAGAACTTGCAGCATGATCATAAAGCATTTGACGTTTAAAAGTGGGCAACTTGTTAAATGCCTCTGAGCTGTTCTGCGATATGCTTTCACCTCCATATGTCGACACCGAAACAGCATTCCAAATCAGTGTCAAACCCGTAGCTTTAACGAGCTGTGAGGTGGCAAGTACGTTTTCATAGAGGGTCTGCATGTTAATCACTCAGATCGTCATGCCTGTTTTCCTGCTCTACATCTGCTGAGTTACTCTGGTATTTGATGTGAAGGTTGACCTGCCCAAGGTTGTTGAGAACCATTGTCTCTGCCCAGTCTCCCCTTGACACTGGGGGATGAAATTTTGACAACCCGCACTTCCTGCTATCATCAATGCCTAGTTTCAGGAAATGCTCAAGGAAGTTGGTAGAGTGAGGAGCAAGGGTTGGTGGGGTTGGGGGGGTGGGTAGTGTAGTGGGGAGTGGTTGGTAAGGGAGAGTGAATGGAAGCATCAAGTGATAGTGATGTTGGAATATTGATTGAACAAGAACACAGTGAAACAAAATGGTAATAGTTGGAGATGAATATACAGGATGTGCTGGTGCTCTATTTTGACATAGACAACGCAAGTCAGACCAGCATGGCTCATTGGCCACTTTTTAATGTTTTCTTCCCTTTTGGGCACAGTCACTTGGACTGGGAAGACAGACCTGGTGGGCATTAACAGGGGACAACTTAACATTGTGTACAGTTTAACTTTTTCTTTCATCCTGAAGGTGGAAGGGAGTGGAAGTATTTGACTGTAGCAATGCAAAATTTCCCCAGGACTTCACTCAACACATTCCACTTCTTCCTAAGTTGTTAGAGATTGTCAAAGGTTGGAGAAAAGCATTAAAGTGAAAGGAAGTGGAATGGGTTGAGATACTCTTCCCTTTCAAAATCCCCGCTGGAATGAGATTTAAGGAAAGAATTGATGTGGGACATGCCAAGACCGTCACTCTTAAATCTTAAGAGTGGTCAGCAAATAGAACTGACATCTCCCCCCATCAAGCCCCTCTCTTTCCACCACTGGATACAGTCATGATGTTGCAAAACCTAATATCCTTTGAGAAGCAATTGGATGTGGTTGTGGAGAAATGGCACAGCAAAAGGAGGAATGTAGGATGAGTGGGATCTGAAACTGGTATTGCCTTCCTCATCCCTGTATAATCTTTTTAATCTGGTAATCTTCCTCTCCAGAGCTGACCCACTTCCAGCAGACCTCTGGCTGGGGATTTTATTACCAGCTGTTGTCTGCTAGTAACATTTAAGAATACATTACAACATTTCACCTTTAAACTGGCAATTTTCAGTGACATTATGAGCAGGAATATGCTGGTTTGTAAAGACGCTGTTAGATTCCAAGCAACCACATTATTTCCTTTTTAAATATATGGCCACAATCATTTTCTTCAACTCACTTCTCCTCTTTAGTACCAATGTTTGCTTGGGCAAGGTTTCCGTCTGACCAGGTATCCTTCATCCATTACTCTGCCTATATATCTAAGCCCACACAACCAGCCATAGTAACAACTCAGTCTGTTCCTATCTTTATCCCAATGTTCAAGACGACATTACCTGAATAGAAACAATCATCCATTGTGCACAGGTGTATGGTAAAAGCAGAAGATCAACATGAGCAATGACGCTGATGTAGCGAGCTGCTTCAGACATGATGGGCCCAATGGCCTCGTCTGCACTGCCACACTTTTGTGATGCAGCGCTGTACCCTGGATAATGATCAGGCACAGGATCCTACATCAGAGTTCCCCTCCTCCAACCACCATTTCTCCCCACCCCCACAACGCTGTAGCCAGTCTTCCAACCGGAGTGCTCACTCAATGCTGATCAGGAATTGTGCACATAATCTAGTTTTTTTTTAAATTCACTTTGTGCATTGAGAATGCATTAACTTTTATGGATTGAGCATGCCATGTCTTTCTCAGTGCACCAGTGATATACTGTGTGAATTCAGTACATTGTCAGCAACATTCTCTATAAAAAGGTTGAGTATTTGATAAATCTCTTCCCTTACAGCTGTTCCCTCTGCTCTCCTAATTAGGGAAACTGCTACAGCACCCTTTGAATAAAAGCTAACACTTCACTGGTTAACTGTATGTTCACAGTGATTATAATCTACTTCTGTAGAATGGGTCTGGTGTATAGCATGTTTTTGTGAATAACTGACAACAGGACCACAAGCTTAGTGTTGATGTCAGGTCATTTTTCAAGAACTGTAGCCTTGAAAATGGTGTACTGTTCACATCCAAAACAGAGACACATGAGTGAATGGGGCATGGACTCATGTCAGTTATTACTTATTGTGTAACAGGGTTGCCAATTCTGACTGGATGCGTTCCTGGATTTTTAGCCTTCAGACCCTCTGACTTTAGTCGCCCTCTTCCTGGGCAAATAGCCCAGTTAAAACTAACAGCTGAAAAAGTGTTCTAAGGAAAGGAAATCGAAAATCAATCGTCTCGAGTGGCCACTCAACTTTCCTGTTGTGTTGGTCAATAAATAGTCCTGAAGACTTCAGGATAACTCTGGGGTGCAGGGATGTCCGTTAACATCGCGATACAAGTAGTGCAGGTTCGATTCCCACACTGACTGAGACCACTAGAAGACCCTCCCTTCTCAACCTCACCTCAGCCTCGGGTTAAGCTCACCACTAGTCATCTCTCTCTTTCTTTCTACTCATGGTCCTTTAGGACTGTGGCTCTTCTCACTTTTATCTGTAGTGACCTGTGTAATACACTGTCGGGCTCCCTAGCACTTAAATCTTAAAAACTAGGCAATCATTTTTCTATATTGCAACTGTGACTCGATAAAAGTACTTCAGTTAAACATTTTAGGACGCCTGGAGCCATTGAAACTTATGCATTCATACACTTTTTTTTTCTTTCTATCTCCACTTAAATTCATCAGTTTAATAAAACTAGGTGATGGATGAGAATTTAATGTTAACTCCTCTCCATCTCCTTGCTTACAGTTTTTAACCGAAATTTGTTTCAAAGCTGTCAGCTTATTTATTCCTCATTTTTTTGAACTGGGATCACATATGGACTCAACCCTCATTGGAATGTCATTATGACAACACATTGTCTCCTTTGTCGAGTGTCTATTGTCAATTGGCTTTTGCACTTATGGAGGCATCACAACTGAATCCAATCTCAAACCTAATCCAAGGACAGAGACATGCACACAAGTGGACACATAGTGACAAAGATCAAGAATTTCCTTGTTAATCAGCTCCTCTGGGAATCTCGGTCAATCTGTAACAGCTCAGCTGAGGTTGACTAATTCAGTAAAGGACAGGTATTAAACCTAGGAGCTTGTAGACAGTAAGACAAAGTCTTTACCAACCAAGCCTTTAGAGGGTGCTGCGGACAAATATTTATATAATTGCTAAAGGTTAACCCAATGCAAACAGTGAAGTTTATTGATGGTCCTTAAAATAATGGAATTAGGAAGTTCTCACTAACTGAATATGGACCCTCGAATTACAAGTACCACTTTAGATATGATTAAGTCAACTGGCAGTTTAGGTTTTAATGATTTACACAGAGGGTGTAGAAGGGATAGTTCAGGAGGGCAGCAGAATGTGGTGCATGGAAATACATCATGGAGTATTCGATGGATTTTCAGGGTTCTGGACAATTGAGAGGGATTGATTTTTCTTCAGGGAATTTGACAGACAACCTATTCATGGTCTACCTTTTGACCATGTTTCTGGGTCAAATGAGGCAGATCAAAGAACAATAGCATAGATAGAATTTTGGATTTAAAAAGCATCTGTGTTTGCCCGAATTTAAATGTTTGGTCTGAGTGAAATACTAAACCATTTTCTTTTTGTATCTTCTTACCAGAAACAAGTATGCCTTTCCATTGCCAACTGTCCAATGTGTTCTCAAGTGTCCTGGTGGGTTTTTTAGGGCCTATGACCCAATTTCAAAGCCGGTGAAACTTGTATCTGCAAGCTCCTCCTCCTGGAACTCGACAGGATTCAATGGGCCTGATTCCGATAAACATCTCGTGATGACCAGGTCGCCATTTCATTAGACAGCTGTCTCTCTGGCCAGGATTTGATTGGGTTATGTTTGCTGAATGGGAGAAGATACTTTGTGATGGAAATTGCACCCAAAAGGGCCAGTTCAAACGTATCACCACAGGAAAGAGGTTGTCACCCTGGGCAGTGGTTCTGTTGCGGTTTATTTATGTATGCTGACCAACTTATCCCAGAAACCTAATATTCTGAATTTGCCATTCTCATTTGTGGTTGGACATACAGATCCCTTTTGACTGCGCCATTTCCTGCCTGTAGTTACGCAATGAGATGCTCATAGACCTCGAAATAGCATTTGTGCTACTTTACAATGAGGACTGTGTGGCGTTGTCAAGCCTCCAAAGTGTATCCAGTACTAAATAACTGGGCATTAAGGTCTTCACATCTGATTTCTGATGTGTACTTTCAACTTTTGATAAAATGCTTTTATTTCTGGCCCTTCTTTCTGTTTGCCAGTTCACTCAACTTCAACGTAAGCAAAGCTGATGCTGTAGTTAAAGGAAGAGTGTATATTCTGCAATTGTCACTCCTTCAGTTTACCATGTGTAACGGACAACCGTAACAAAGGAAACAAGAGATTGCCATTGATCTTGAGGCCTGATTTCAGCCTGAGTTTCATTGATATATCAAACGTGGCAGGGGGAAAATAGTTCCTCCTGCAACCCATCACCTTTCGCTCAATGCTTGGTCACGACCATTCCCCTTTTCGGTGAGCAGTGCGATGGGTCGTAAGGAAAATAATTATCTGGAACCTTTGAGATGTAACAGTGGTCCGGTGCAGAACTCAAAGGAGCGTTCACTTGCAGTCAAACAAGAAGGACAAGACCCTGCTGATCTTGCTGGGCAGGTCCAACAACGCAAGAGCAAAGTTCAGCAAGTGCACTTCAAAGAGGAATGTACGTCCAACATGAGAGAAAGGACTGAAGGGAAGCCCACACTTAAAGGGAAAACGCAAATCTCCAGGTCTCGAGGACTGGCCAATTGCTCACTGGTGATTACAAAGCCCCAGGGTGTCCTCAAAAGCATCGCTATTCAGACGTCACCGAGTCTGAGGAAGCATCTTCCAAAGTTCAAGGGGAAACTGAAGACCACCACGAGGCTGACCAAGGGGTCACTCTCAATGGATTCAACAAAAGCTACCAGGGTAACACGCTCCAAGAGTGGCATGGCTCTGGAAACCACGGATACCGCCACGCAGTCTCAACCAACTGAGTCAGACCAGGCCCAAGAGAAAGGAACTGAGAGAGCCCCAAGTGCTTCGCTTCAACCGAGTGTCTACAGCTCGGTCAAGAGGAAGCCTGTGCCACAATCTGACCCTAACCTCCAAGACACAGTGCAGGAAGCAGCAGCCTTGTACCATGCTAGCCCAGCTACGTCCACGGCTGCGGAGAGCTCAGGGCTACCAGTTGACCTATTGGACTCTGACCACCCCCATTCTAAAGTGAGTGCCTCCCCGACTGAGAATACCCAGCGTGCAAGTCATGCTCATGCAAACTGTTACGCTGTGCACAAACTTGAACTTGCATCCAGATGGCAATCGACTGCCAGCGAGCCAACAGACAGATGTGGCTGCCAGAAGGATGTTTGGTTAGAATATTCAGAGCTTCCTGCTGACTGCGTCGGGTACGCCGAGCGAGTGGGCGAGGAGGTTTCCAAATCTCCAAAGTGCTCACTAAGTGAAGTCAAGGCAGGTCTCTTGGGCACTGAAAGCTCTTCAAAATCCATTCGCAATCACACAGCTTCCTGTAACATGGAAATAAAATCTCAAACGAGCAAAAGGATTAATCAAATCCATCTGACACAGAGGGACTTGTGTGATCTCCAAGGCAGAATGCAGATCATTGAGGATACCTTACAGTCAAACGAACACAAAATTAAAGTCCTTTTGAATGTAATTCAGGACATGGAGAAAACCAAAGCACTCAATGAAGGGTACGATGGATTTTTATTGCTTGTTTGTTTAACTGTTCTGTAGCATTAGTGTCCATGTATTCATTGTCAAAGAATTCCAACATTTAGCAGAGCAGGACAATCCCAATAACAAAATAGTTTCCCCACTTCCAACCTGATGGGTTTTGGGTCTGATGCTGACCATCCTGGAACAGAGAGGGGAACAAACAGGAAGGCGTTTTTCTGTCAGTCAATCAGTTTCCCCAACCCCTTCCAACTCCAATTATTCACCACTTGCCCAGTCCCCCCCACTCCAATTACTCACCACTCTCTCAGTCCTCCCACTGTAGTTACTTGCCTTTATTTAAGGGAATACGAGCCAAGTTTATTATGTGATTAGCCATCCCAAGTTAACACTCTGAGCCTTGGTATCATTCTGATGACGCTGCACAGGACTAACCTCTGTCCATCACTGGCAGCAACACCCCATTTTGGATAGTTGCTGTCGGTGATGCTCCAGGCACTTGACCAGGGATTTTCACTGGATCCCTGAGTTTGCTGAATGAGGTTGTGTGGAGGTCAGCTGGAGAAGAGTTACGGGTTTGGTGCTAGTGATAGGGCTACAACTTTCAATGCCCCCACTCTTGCTGATGCCTTCAATTGGGCACTGAATGCCTGCCAATTAGGAAGCCCTGGCCATTCCATCAGCGGGACCTTCAGGGGGCATGGAAAAGCCACATGATGCACATTTCAATGCTGAGCCACAGCTAAATTCAGTGAAGGCTCCACAATAATTGGTTCCAACTGACTCATTATTGAACCCAATTGATATCCCACCTTGAGCAAGTGAGTTTCTTGTGTCAGTCTGTTTCTGCCTTCAATTTAAATGCAGAAGTGTTTCCCCCTGCTGAGTGGCCTCTACCACAGTTCAATGGCTACCACGTTGCTTGCCACAATGACTTGGATTAAATCCCCCTCTCCACCAAGCAAGCCACTCAGTTTGAGGACAATTAGGTAGGTGTCTGCAACAAATTCTGACCTTGCCAGGGGAGTTCACATCTCCTGAAAGAATTAGCACAACCTTCTATTCCTTTCTTCCTCATTTATCTGACCTCCAGTTAGAAGAATTAGTCAATTTGCCTTATCCTCTCCAAGCAAGACATTTTAGCAAAATCTGCATTCTAACAACTCAACTTTAAGGTGTTTCTTTTGAGTCCCTCACCAAGTTGACTCATGCCTATTTTGTTTTTACATTCCTTAGCTATGGATCCCCATACAATATCTTCTTTACATCCACATCCCTTTGAAACCACTGTGAGATTACCCCTCTGCTTTCTTTTCTTTTCAAGAAAATAGCTCAAGCCCATTCATTCATTTGCCGATACTTGTAACACTTCAGTTTTGGTATCATCTTCTTTTCACCTTTCCAAGTGCCTCTACATTCTTTTTTTTCTAATGTGGAGCTTGGATCAGTAAGCAAAAGGTAAAGTGGTAAACAACAATTCAGTAATAGGTTTCAATGCAGAAGGTCCACATGCAACTCAGATGAACTGTATAACGCTTCTTCCTTATGTACGGAATATTTACTGCACCCAGTAACATACCTGCATCATTCTAAAAGTTTGATGTTCAGGGAGTAATGCTTTTCTCACACAAATGTTCAGTGTCATTTGGAGTTCTGGCGAAGCTGGTATTTCTGCTGTTTTTGTGCCTGTTCTACCTATTGTATTTAACTTATTGGCTAACCCCATTGCCTTAGGGAAATGGCAAATATCAGTCTTGCAGTAGTACTTTGGGGTATAGTTAGGAATTTGTTGTTGAACTCTCAGATGTAGAAACAGCGGGAAATCTCCACTTGGTGAAATACAATTGTTTAGAATGCAGATGGACCCCTCTTGTTTACTTGTCTGTACATTATAGACATCGGAAAATAGAAACAAAAATAGGCTATTGAGTCCATCTAACTTGTCCCACCATTCAATATAATTATGTCTGATCCTCCATCTCAAAGCCAATGCCCATTCTGTCCTCTTAACCCTTTTACAGTCTATAAATCAATTTCCTTCTTTCTTAAATGTATTCAGTGACTTGACTTGCACAACCTTATGTGATGGAGAATTCCACAGATTCACCATCCTGAGTGAAGAAATGTCTTCTCTTCTCAGTTCAAAATAGCCAAAGCCACATCCCAAGAACATGACATCTTGTTCTAGACCGCACAGTCAGGGGAAACATCGTTCCCACATCCAGTCTGTCCAGCTCTGTCGGGATTTTGTTTTAATGAGCTCCTCTCTCATTCTTTGACACTTCAGTGAATACAAGCCCAGTCAAACCAATCTCTCCTCATATGACAATCCTGCCAATATGCTTGCTGATTGGTTGCAATGTACTGAAAAGATCATCTCCTCGTAGGCTAGGGATAACCACCAGGGTTAAGAGGGTAGACTGTGACTCGATGCAATGGTAAAAGACTGGCTATAAGCACGAAACAGCTCTTTCCAGGACTCTTTAATTTCCATTCACTTAATCAATCATGAAACCCAGTATCGCCCATTTTACCCTGTTATACAAAGTTAAGATTTGCTTCATTGTCTATAAAGAAGAATTTGACGAAACTTTGTGAATTGCATGAGAGCAATGCTCGGAATAAGACGGTACAGTCTAATAATTACATAGCGATTATGCAAATCTTTTTTGTCCTAGTTTCCTCACTAGGGCTATGTCTGTTTTATTGTTCTTGATACTTCATGGAAAGAAAAGTGATGTGCTCTCGATAAGTGTAACACTTTCAAGACAGACGTTGGCAATAAATTCAATGTAATTGTGAGACTTTTGGGACTGCAGCACTCCATGGGGAGTTAAGGAGCTTCCATGATGCTGTTAGGCAGGAAGTTCCTGGATTTTGATCTAGCCACAATAAAGGAATGGCAAATATATGCCCAAGCAGGGATTATGTGTCTCCTGGAGATGATGATGAACCCTTGATACTGTTGCTACTCTTGCCGGTGTCTTTGTAGTAGAGTTTGATGGCACTGGGAATTATGGCACTGAAGATTACTCTCAGCCGGTGTGACTCCTAACGATTCTACAGAAACCCTTCCCAGTGTTTAACATGCCATACACCAGAATCTTCAATTCCAAACCTTCTTAGTCATAAGCGGGATGACTAATATATCTTTGAGGAAGGAAAGCACCCATAACAGGTTACCAACAGTTCATGCATGTCTTTTGACAGGACAATTTAACAGGATCTATTGCTTGATCTTTTCTTTTTGCCCCTTCTTGAAGCAATAGTGTAGGGTATGGATTACCTCAATAGCTGGGTTGCACCATCAGCGATGTCATTGTGATGTCAGATCGCATTGCACTGATGCAAGAAAGCTTTAGTGAAGTCTCAGTCTACCATGCTTCTGTATATAGTCTTATTATTATTAATTACTGGTTTGAACCAATGTTGTCTAGTCCTTGTGTAGCCCAGGCTCCCTGAAGCTGGTAGCGATATTTGTAAGTGACATTGAAACTAATTAGAATCACAGAGATGTACAGCACGGAAACAGACCCTTTGCTCCAACTCGTCCATGCCGACCAGATATCCCACATTAATCTAGTCATATCTGCCAGCATTTGGCCCATATCCCTCCAAACCCTTCCTGTTCATGTACCCATCCAGATGCCTTTAAAAATGTATTAGCCTCCACCACTTTCTCTGGCAGCTCATTCAATTCACACACCAACCTCTGCGTGAAAAAGTTGCCCCTTAATCCCTATTAAAATCAGCACAAAGAGAGGCTGTTCAGCCCATTATGTCTCTGCCTGCTCATTGATAAGTCTATCCAATTACCCCCAGTCCACAGCTCTTTCTCCATAGCCCTGCAACATTTTTGAACTGCCTTAGCATGGACTGGAAACTTGTAGCTCTCTAAGACTCTGTTCCATTCTGGATAACAATCTGGTCCAAAAGAGATATCTAGGCTGCACACCCAGTATTCATTCTTAATTTCTCATCATCACATATTGAAAATGGGAATGCAAGATAAAGCACAACTGTTTTATTTTATGCTGATGAACTATTCCTCCTTGGGGTGGCGCAGTGGCTCAGTGGTTAGCACTGCTGCCTCACAGCACCGGGGACTCTAGCCTCCCCGTGTCTGCATGGGTTTCCTCCAGGTGCTCTGGTTTCCTTCCACAGTCCAAAGATGTGCAGGTTTGGTGGATTAGCCATGCTAAATTGCCCATAGTGTTCAGGGACGTGCAGGCTAGGTGGATTGGATATGTGGGACATGCAGGGTTACAGGGATAGGGTTGGGTCTGGGTGAGATGCTCTTCAGCGGCTTGGTGTGGACTCAATGGTCTGAATGCCCTCCTTCCACACTGTAGGGATTCTATGATATCAGACCTGACAGAGATAACACCTAAAACCCTTCGTGCAAAATATCGCCACGGTTTGAGAAAGATAACAGACAAGAACAAAACAACACAGAATCTCTCACGAACAAAAACAAAGTTGCTGGAAAAGCTCAGCAGGTCTGGCAGCATCTGTGGAGGAGAAAACAGAGTTAACGTTTCGGGTCCGGTGACCCTTCCTCAGAACTGATGGTGGCTGGGAAAACATCAGTTTATATGCAGAAAATAGGGAGGTGGGTGGGGTAGGGAGTAAACG
>NC_063343.1:7924196-7976798 GCF_021869965.1 Rhincodon typus
CTCAGAACAGGAAGGGTCACCGGACCCGAAACGTTAACTCTGTTTTCTCCTCCACAGATGCTGCCAGACCTGCTGAGCTTTTCCAGCAACTTTGTTTTTGTTCCTGATTTACAGCATCCACAGTTCTTTTGGTTTTTAACATAGAATCTCTCACCAGTTTCTTAAAATCAGCAAGAATATAATATTAATAAATCTGCCAGCATCAATAAACATTGCATTTATGAACAATTCCCCAATAAACACATCTTGGGTCCAATTTTAACTCACTCAAAACCTCTCCACTTGCACAGAGTTCACCTCAGGCCCATTGCTTTCCAAGAGAAATAAACATCACAAGACCCTTTTAAAACTTGTGTTTTAACTTAGTTTGATCTGATTACTGTAGTAAGCAAGTGGAGAACTGAATCACAACATCAGTGAAGGCATTCGGACAGAAGTGACTTGAGATAAGTTAATGATTTACGGAAAGGTGAATAGTTAGTTTTTTTTCGTACATTAACTTATAAACTGTACCCTATAAAAGACAATTGGTTTGGAATTATTAATAGAAATAGGATGAAGTATGGATTCCGTTGATGATAATGGAAAATGGTGGGACAGGCTCAAGATGCTGAATGCCATACTCCTTTGTCACCATCTGATTTCCCTTTTATCTGAACTACTACCTTCCTTTCTGATTTTAGCTCACACAAACTTCTCAAATCCATCTTGCAGCATTTTCTCACCATTCAAAATGGTGGACAATGCATGGTGGAATACCATCACAGTTACCATGGCAAAATTCCTTGAGCTTGCGAATAGACAACCAGAGTGATTCCTGAAGTTAGATGGTGGGATCATTTCAAGATCACAGCAGGAGCTCGAGGCATACCTGAACTGCCCAAAGAGGATCTTGAAGGGAAGACTCCCTGTTCCTGTTGTGTGACCAGAAAGATGAGCAGTGCTCCTCAAACTGAAGCAGCCCAGGTCACTGCCACACCATTTAACATAGATGTGAAAAGATTGTTTCCCTTTGTGAGAGAGTCTAGGACCAGAGGGCATAATCTCAGTGTAAGAAGTTGCCCATTCAAGACAGAGATGTGAGTAAATTTCTTCTGAGGGTAGCAACTCCATGGAATTCTTTACTGCAGAGAGCTGTCAAGGTTGAGGGGTTAAGAGTGGTCGAGGCTGAGATAGACTGATTTTTAATCAGTAGGGGAATCAAGGGTTATGGGGAAAAGGCAGGAAAGTGGAGTTGAGGATTATCAGATTAACCATGATGTTATACAACAGCAGGGCACTTTCAATGGGCTGAATAGCCTACTTGTGCTTCTACATCTTACGGCGAACCTGGAGGCCTAATATCATTCCCATTTTGTTCAATCCTTATTTGATGTAATCCCCTGATAATCCGCTGTGTACACATTTACAATGCAAACTGCCTGTCCAACCTGCCATACCATATTGGAATCCACCACCCAATGTTGGTAGGAGGGTGTGATCACAAAGCAAAGCAAATTCACACAGGCAGTATCCGTGAGAAATGTGAGCATAGGTATTTATGACAGTGTCATCACCATAAGGTCCTGTCTGTGCACCCCCATCCAACTCTTACCCTTGCCCTCTACCTAACATGACTGGAGGATTTGTCTCCACATATGTGGATACAAGATTTTTGAAGAAGTGCATTATCTTAATGATGGCAAAAAATATTGCTTTTCTTAAAGTAACAGGCGGTTTTTGGATGGAGTTTATAGACTGTACTGCTGCGAGGAGCAGTTGAGCTTCATCAGATATGTTAAACTGTATCATCAGTTACATGCTTGAGAATTTACTGAGACAGATTCACATTACAGACCAATGTGCTCAATAGTGCAAATAAGAAACTATTACCAAATCCCTTTAAAAAACACTTCCTACTGTGAATTGAATCTACACTGTGCACAACGCCATGCTGAATTCATCAACGTGAAGATCATGGTTGCCAGTTAATAGCGATCAGCTCACTGAACTAGAATGTCAGATGCACACACTAATCTAATCAAAACTAAGAGTTGCACAGTCACCCCTAGGCCTCTTTTCAAAAGTACGTGAGACTGATACAAACAGCGACAGGTAAAAGAAAGACAGAACTTGCTTTTGTGTGGTGCCTTCCAAGACTTTGCAAAGCACTTCATAGTAAGTGAGGTTCTTTTGGAGTGCAGTCCCAATGTACAAAACATCATCGGCGAATTTGTGTGTAGCAAGGTCTCAGTCAGAAATAACAATGGTAAAATGGGCAGATGATCTGATTTTTTTTCAGTTTGTTGGTTGAGGGATAAATAATGATATGTGGAAACTTCCCTCTTTGCTCTTGCATGCCATGGGATTTTTTTAAACCAGCCCAGGAGAGCAGACAGGAGCAGATAGAGTCAATGAAATGCTAGGAAGGGAGGCTTCAAGGAGTCTGTTCCTCACTCTACCTTTGCCCAGGATTCCCATGGCCCTACCACCAGAGTCATTGAAAGGCAGGAGGAAGAATCAACTCTTAACCAACTTTTGTTTTTTTTAAAAAGACTTGTAGATAGTTAGAGGGAAGGGAAAAGTGGAGGGCAAGAGAAGTTGAAATTTTTGAAATATTAAATTCTTGGGATTTGGGCACTGACAACCAGCCTATGTAGTTTGTCCCTGACAAAGATGCACTGAGCATTCTTTATCTTTAAAGAAAATAGGTGAAAGGTGACCTGACTGAGGTCCTTTAAAGTGAGGAAAGGGTGCTATATGATAGACAGCGAGAATATGGTCAGGAAATTCGAGTGGCCAGGTAGTTGTTGGAGCACCAGAGACTGGAAATGCATATTGAGACTCTGCAGAATCCCAAATGCAGGTGACTCCATGGAAAACCCCTGGGAAATTTCATTTTACAATAGACAATTCCACATTGCCTGAGGCCATCTGAAATAATCCATGATAGCCAATGGTTTCAGACAGTTCCAACTCAGTCTGACTTAATAATTACCCAGGAAAGGTCAGGGGATTAAAACTCTGAATCACTACTTATAACCTCCACTTCAAATAAACCCCTTTGCCCTGCCTCCCCATTGATGGACAACCACCTACAAACCAAATCACATTCCACCCCACTTGCCTCCATGATCAACATCCCTCACCGCAGGCCTGATGTTTCCTCCCCCCCAACCCCATCCAACCCTCACTGACTCCCTCACCCATGGATAACAGCCCACCAATGGCCTGACACTCTCCAAGACCCAACATTCCCAACCTGGGTGGCATGGTGGTACTACTGCCTCACAGTGCCAGGGACCCAGGTTCAATTTCACCCTCGAGCGACTGTCTGTGTGGAGTTTGCACATTCTCCCCGCGTCTGCGTGGGTTTCCTCCGGGTGCTCCGGTTTCCTCCCACACTCCAAAGATGTGCAGGCTAGGTGGGTTGGCCAATGTAAATTTCCCCTAGTGTCCAGGGATGTGTAGGTTAGGTGGATTAGCCATGGGAAATGTGGGGATAGGGGAGGGGATGGGTCTGGGTGGGATGCTGTTTGGAGCGTTGCTGTGGACTTGATAGGCCAAGTAGCCTGTTTCCACACTGTAGAAACGCTCTTCATTCCAACTCAACAACCCCCGACCCCCCCCCCCCCCCCCCCGCCCCCCACCGCCCTCTTACTGGCCTGATTCCACCAACCCCACCACCCAACCCCTGCTCCCGCTCCCCCCACCCACTGCTGGATTTGACACCAACAACCCACCCCATCCAAAATGGCAGCCTGACACCCCATCACCCCACTCAGCACATACCTAATCCCTCCACTGTCAACAACTCCCCCACCCTATACATACCATCACTCACCCAACACTCTACTTACCAGGCATGGTATTAATCCAGCACCCTATTGACCCTGCCTGCCAGCCCACCTTACCTACCTGGCACGCTAACCACCTCACACACTTAGCCTTCCACAGGAGTTGTCAAGGTGCTGGACTCTTACACCAAGAACACAATGCTGTTATTATTGTAAGATGGGCATGGTTTCTACAAAGACTCCCTTTGCTGCTGGATTTATAGATTCCTGGACAGGTTCATAACAGGAAGTCTCCATGCAGGAATCTCCAGCTCAGAAGCAGTATAGGGTTAAGTGAGTAAGTTTTAATCCAATCAAGGGCTGTCCTTCCCCTGATGAGGAATGGAAAACTAGAGGCTACAATTCTAAGATAGTTGCCAATAAATCAAAAAGGAAATTCAGAATTAAAAGCTTATTTACAGAGAGAGTGATTAGCGTGTGAGACCCACTGCCCAAGAGACTAGTTGATAAATGAATAGCTTGGATATATTTAAGTGAAAGCTAAATACAAGCTGGAAATATATTCACACATCGAGCTCTGTCTTTAACAAACAGAATCATAGAATCCCCTACAGTGTGGAAGCAGGCCATTCAGGCACTGAATCAGACTGACTGTCCAAAGAGCAACCCACCCAGACCTATCCCTGTAACCCTACATTTCCCATGGCTAACCCACTTAGCCTGCACATCCCTGGACACTATGGACAATTTAGCATGGCCAATCCACCTTACTTGCACATCTTTGGATTGTGGAAGGAAACTGGAGCACCAGGAGGAAACTAACACAGAAAACATGCAGACTCCACACAGATAGTCACCCAAGGCTGGAATTGAACTCAAGTACCTGGTGCTGTGAAGCAGCAGTGCTAACCATTGGTCAACTAAATTAAATCATGGGAGATAGCCATTCTCTGGTGTGTTTGCCATGGCAGCACTATGACCAATTGGCATTCTCTTCCCTTGCAATATCAAATTGTTACTCCCTTTTGAGATTTGGTATTCTTGTGATTCTGTCCTGACAAATGCAACATTTCAACAATTCTTTTTCAACAATGCTCAACATTTTCTGCAACAAATTATCTGTTTGGAACTTGGATAATCACACGAAGGGCAAAGGAGTGGAGGGAAATGCTGACTGAGTTAAATGACAATGGGTGGAGTAAACTTGGTGAGGCATAAACACAGGGATTGACTAGCTGAGCTGATTGGACTGTTTCTGGGCTATGTATTCAATGTAATTCTTAAACCTTTGTGATCTATGAAGACAATTCCACAGTGCTGTCAGATAGGGATTCTGAAATTTGGACGAGGAGATGATTAAAGAGGTCTTGGCCGAAGGAGTCGGAGTAGCAGATGTGTCAACAAAGGTATAGAACTGTTAGTGACATTGAGGCTAACCAAACCATTCCTTCTATGAAAGCCATCAGAGAAAAGGAGCAAAGTACTAGTATCATTGTCTTGTTCTAATAATTATAGCATGTAAGAGCTAGTCACCAATTAATGGCCAGTTGATCAGGAGTGCGTAGGGAATTGGTGGTCAGGTATTCTGTATTCCACAAGTGCTTTTTATCGCTGTAATATTGTGATGCAAATGAGCTACAGCTCTGACCTCCAGCGAGCGCAATTTGCAGAGGCAGGTGCAGTGAAGGCTGTCCAACTAGTCAGGTACTAATGTGAAATGGGCCTTGAATGTCTTTTCAATCAGTTGGTAAGGACTTCTGGGCCTGAGAGGCAATTTTAAAATGGTTAGTTTTCCAATATAATATAATACTGCCAGCACATTGTGAATTTTATAACTCTTCCCCACCACTTGCCCTCCCCACACTCAATTTTTTTTTCCCCTTCTTTTACATAATTTTTCTACATGAGCTTCAATAATTCACTGACTCACAGCAAAGTATCTGGGTCAGAACACAGTCGCAGTTCTTGAATGTGAAACAGCCTCAGCTCCCATTAGTTTCTGTTAGATCACTGACTCCAGCATTCTGCCTTAATACCATCCTGGCGTGTGTCATAAAAATAACCATTTCATTGGCAGATGTAAAGCACTTGCTACGAAAAAAAATTCTCATCCAAACTGATTGCGACACAGGCTTTAAGCTCAGAACAATTCATTGGATCGATTCTGCCTTCTGTTAGCGCAACGGTATTGATGGTTAAAATTAAAATCACATTTTCTGAACTTGACATTATCCTCACTAACCCAAACTCTGGACGTGGAGATATACATATATATAAAACATCAAACATACAAATTAGAAGCAGGAGTAGGCCACTCGGCCCATCGAGATTGCTCCACCATTCAATAAAATGATGGCTGATTTGATGACTCAATTCTTACGTACCCCAGATAACCAATCCCTTATATTCTTACCCATCAAGAGTCTATCTACCACTGTCTTAAAGAGATTCAAAGACTTTTCTTTCACTACCTGTTGACTCACAACTCTCTGAGAGAAAAACATTCTCCTTAGCTCCATGTTAAATTGGTGACTCCTTACCGTTAAACAATGACTTAGTTCTAGAGTCTCCCATAAGAGAAAACACCCTCTCCACATGCAACCTGTTAAACCCCCTCAGAATTGTGTAGACTTCAATCATGTCACCTCGCATTCTTCAGAACTCGAGCAGATATATGCTTACCCTGCTCCAGTTTTTCCTCATAAGACACCCCTCTCATTTCCAGATATTAGTTAAGCAAACATTAGGTGGTTGGCATGGTGGCTCAGTGGTTAACACTGCTTCCTCACAGCGTCGGGGACCTGGGTTTGATTCCACTTTCATGCAACTATGTATCTGTAGCTTATACATTCTACCCGCATCTGTGTGGGTTTTGTCCAGGTGCTCAGTTTTCTCCCACAGTCCAAAGACATGCAGGTTAGTTGGATCGGCCATGCTAAATTACCCATAATGGACAGGGATGTGTAGGTTAGGTGGATTAGCCATGGGGAATGCAGGGTTCCAGGGATAGGATAGGGGGTAGGTATGAGTTAGATGTTCTTTGGAGGATCGGTGCAGACTTGATGGGCAAAATGGCCCGCTCTGCACTGTAGGGATTCTATGAAACTTTCTTTTGGATTGCTTCAAACACATTTACATTGTTCCTTAAATAAGACCAATACTGTCCACTCGATGTGGGCTCACCCATGCTTTGTAAAACTGAAGTATAACCTTCTTACTTCGGTATTTAACTCCCGCTGTGCTAAACAAGGACATTTGATTAGTTTTCCTAATTAATTATTGCACCTGTATACTAATGTGTTGAGATTCACTCCCCAGGACACCCGGATCCCTCTGCAACTCAGAGCTCTGCAAATTTAGAGAGGTTTCTTTTTTAAAAAACTGCCAAAGTGGGCAATTTCACATTTTCTCACATGATGCACGACTTGTCAGATTTTCACATATTCACAACCAATCTGTGCAACCTTCTTATGTCCCCCTATTTTCATACCTATTTTTGTGTCACCAGCAAATATAGTGGCCATATCTTTCATTCATCCATCTCAATCATTCATATAAATTGTAAAAGTGGAGACAAAGTGATCACACGAATGAAATATCACACAAAATTGATTGTGATCTTCCCTGATTTCGCCAGCAGTCACTTCCTGACTCAGGAGGTACAAAAGCTAACACACTAGACCTTGTGATCAAGAAACAGTCAGATTAGGTCCAAAAATAATGTGTCCTTTCATTTAATGGGCCAAAATATTTGCCAAATACATAATACAGGGGGCATATTATTAGGATGGGTTGCATAAATGTGGCTTGTGTTCCACAGAATTGTAGAGACTCAAGATGTCACAGGGACATAGTCATACAACATAGAAATAGGCCCTGCAGTCTAACTAGTTGATGCCAATCATAATCCCAAACTGAACTGGTCCCACCTGCCTGCGTTTGGCCCACATCCCTCCAAACGTTTCTTATTCATGTACTTATCTAAATGTCTTTTAAATGTGTAACTGTACCTGCATCCATCACTCTCTCCGGTAGTTCATTCGACATAGAACCACCCTCTGTTTAAAATAAAATTGTCTCTCATGTTTTCTTTTTAGTCTTTCTCCTCTCACCTTAAAAATATGCCTCCTAGTCTTGAAATCCCCCACCCTAGGGAAAAGACACCTGCTGTTCACCTTATCTATATCCCTTATTGTTTTAGAAGTCTCTATAAAGCCACCTCTCAACCTTCTAGACTCCACTAGATATTTCAAATGTTAAGCAAACTCAGTAGGAGATTTTTTTTCGTGGGGAGGGATCAGATTCAAGGAGGCATAAGGTGGAAATTTCCTTGCAGGGAGGCGATGGGTCTGGAAGGGTAGGGTGTGGTGGTGAATCAGAATCTGCCTGCTGCTCGTTTTAAGTTCTGGACAAGAAAGCCCAAACTCCACCTTCCTTCCCTGCAGTCTCTTAAGGCCTTCAGATGATCAATGAGTGACCACTTAAGGACCTCCACCTGCCTGGGCTGTGATTATTTCAGCTCCGGGTGAGATGGGAAAGAGTCACCCTCCCTGACTGGTTAACCAGCGTGGGCATGCTGTCAGTTAAGATGAGGGCAGGAGTCCCTCAATTGACACTAATCTGTCTACGATTGACAGAGTAATCTAGGGCACCAAGGTAGCTACTCAGAGCACTCTCTCTGGCCTTGCCTCTGACCTCCACATCAGACCCTCCTCTCCACACAACAGCTAAGTTGTGAGAACATCTCACCCCCATTACTGACCTTTTTGTTATTCACTCATGGGGTAAGGGTGTCGCTGGCTAAGCCAGCATTTAATACCCATCCCCCAAGTGCCTAGAGGGCAGTTACATGTCAACTAGTCATTGCTGTGGGTCTGGTGTCACATGTCAACGAGACAAGATGAGGGTGGCAGTTTACTTTCCTGAAGGACATTAGTTGGGTTTTCTGACAATCGGCAATGGATTCATGGTCCTCGTTAGACTCTTATTTCCAGATTTTTATTGAATTCCATTTCTACGGTCTGCCTTGGCAGGATTTGAACGTGGGTCCCCAGAACTGAGGTCTGCGAATCCAGTTGGGAGGTATTTGTGGAGAGGATAATGTTGTACCAGCAGCAACTACAACCTGTTCTATGGCACTGCTGAGTTCTGAAGCTGCAAATTTGTGGTTGCTCAGCAGTTACCTAGCAACAGACATCCCCTCATCCCAGGTCCTAATACCAGTCAGAGGCCTGGTTGCCCAAAAATCCCGACAGGTTTTCCCACCTTCGCCTCCTCCAGTCGCTCTCACTTATGGACATGGTGGAAACGCTAAGGTACAATTGCCCACAATCTTGAAATTACTGCTGGAGATGCTTCAGGAATGAAAGCAGTGAGCTCGAGTTTACAGAAAGGAGACTGGGGATTTGAAGACTTTGAATGATAGATTTTCGTTAGGTAAGCGTGGATGAGCCAGATATGCACCCAAATTGGCAAATGGTGTGGAAATGCAGGTTGGCCATGATCCAATTAAAGGGCAGCGCAGCTTCCAATCCTGAACAGGGCCTGTTCTTGCTCCTATACACCTACTAGCTTTATCATTGAACATTTCTTCTTCAACTGCTAGCATCATTTTACCTCAATGATGAACAGCACTCCTCTAACATTCTTTGGTTTTGTTTTCCCTAACTGCTTTGTTTCCTTTTAATCTCCATGACTACTTCTCTGCCAATGGTTTACACTGAAGGCACCAAGCTGGAGTCTGACGTATAGTGCTGTGAGGTGGATGAATTAATGGAGGAAGTGGTACAATCATTAACCACAGCTCCCCTCAGCAAGTTTGTCCGTTCAGCGCTGTGTGTTAATTAATTGTCAGACACAATAGCAGCTCCTGAAAATTGCTTCAACTTCTCGAAAGCTGCAAATTATCGGTGAAAAGCAGCCTCATATTTACAGTGTCATTCACGAAGCTCCAAATCACAATCCATGAGATGACTCTGAGGAGTGTGTCACTGCTGTAATGTTGGATCATGGCGGTGAATATTTGCACAGCAAGCTCCCAAAAACTGCCAGCTTCAAGCAGACAATTTGCTTTTAAAGATGATTGCTGATCAGAGAGTGAGAGCGAAGCCCTCCCCTGTTCTTCTTCACACTGTGCCTTCCTCAGGAAGCAGCTTCACCTGTCTCAGTTGGCAAATTCAGTGATTCATTTGCCTGACCACCAGGGTTCAGATTGTTGAGAGTTAGTTCAAGTCAGACACGGATGGCAGGAGCCTATTTATCTCAGCCCTTTAAACATAGAATTTTACGGCACAGTTTGAAGCATTGTGTCCTTGCCAGCTTTTTGAAAGAGCTATTCAATTACTCCCACTCATCTACTTTCCACACTCCCCCAGTTCTGTTCTGCAAATGCTTGGCTTCTGAAAGTATATAACCTTCTGAAAGTTACCATGGAATCTGCTTCCACAGAATTTCAGCCAAGATCATTGGAGCTTCTACACAAGGAAAATGTCTCCATTTTCCCTCTGCTTCTCCTGCCAATTATGTTAAATCCGTATCTTTTGTTCCTGAACCTTCTGGTGTGGAACAGATTCCACTTATTTACTCAATCAAAACCCATAATAACTTGCAATGTTTTCCATTAAATCTTCTCTACTCTAAGGTAAAGAAATCCCAGATTCACTAATTCCTCTTCTAATTAAAGTCCTTCAGCTCTGATGCCATTCTTGCTTATCTTCCCTCCACCGAGGTCTTCATATTTTACTACTGGGCTACTTTTTTTATTCGTTCATGGGATATGGGCATCATTGGCTAGGCCAACATTCATTGCACATCCCTAATTGCCCAGAGGGTAGTTGAGAATAAAACCACATTGCTGTGGGTGTGGAATCACATGTAGGCCAGACCAGGTAAGTTTGGCAGTTTCCTTCCTTAAAGGACATTAGTGAACCAGATGATTTTTGTTTTCCAACAATGTATTCACAAACGTCATTAGATCTTACTTCCAGTGTTTTTTTTTTAAACAATTGTATTCAAATTCCACCATCTGCCATGGCAGGATTGGAACCCAGGTCTCCAGGACATTACCTGGGTTTCTGGATTAATAGTGCAGTAATAATACCACTGGGCCACTGCCACCCCCTGATATTGGAGGACTGGCCCAGCATCTGCTCTGATCATTCTCCAATGACACTGCTGCAATGCATCTCAGGCAGATGAGGCGGGAATCATTGATGGGACCATTTCCCAATGCGAATTTCCACCTCCTGTGTATAAACACTCACTAACCTCTCAAAAATGTTGTAGATCTCATGAGTTTCATCCATGTGGATGCTAGGTGCATGGAAATTGGGATATATACAATGTCCTATCATAAGAGATGAATGATAGTACGGATGGGCAATGAGGAGTGGATGAAGCTGAGGAATAAGTTGCCGCCTCTCCTGCCTGTTTTCATTATGGGGTAGCAGGGAAGGCTGTTGGGACATTGTTTCCCTAAGTGGCGCTGAGTGGAAGTTGAAGTGGATGAATGTTAATGCTGCCAGGCTAGAAGTTTCACTTTGTTCACCTGTGAGCTTAGCCAGTTCTCATCTTCACCCACTCCTCATGGACCATCTGTACTACCACTCATCCATTATATTGAGATATCTTTGAGTGCTTATGATACTGTTAAAATCTACTTGAAATGACCTTAATCCACTTAGGAGCTCATAAAACTATCAACCAAACCCACTGGTATTCAAACATCTGCTCACAGAGAAAAATCTTAATCCAATCCAATATTCAGAAAGCTAAAAAAGTAAAGAATCTTTCAAAACATCTTCAAAGACACAATGCTGTGATGTGCTCATGAAGCTGCCAACAAAACAAAACTCAGAATCCTCTTGTCACATCTGTCAATGAAGCCTGCTGAAATTAATTCATTAATAATGTTCGGACTCAGCAAAGCATTCATCATGAAATTTCATTGCACAACTGTGTCAACAAAGCCTCCAGGGCTGAGTGCATTAAAACCTATGAAATAATGGAACAGATGGCCATCAATTGCAATCAGTTGTATCTTGAAAGTTGAACAGCTGTCTGAGCTGTTGATCAATGAGAAAAATAAATCACAGAGTGCAGCTAACATTTATAGTTTGAACGTCAACACAGTTCAATCCAGAAGACCACTTGACACACTGAATAAATTAATCCGACACAGAACCAAAAATTGCTGGAAAAGCTCAGCAAGTTGGGCAGCATCAGTTGAGAGAAATCAGAGTTAACATTTTGAGTTGAGTGACCCTTCCTCAGAGGGGTCCACTTCGTTCTGAGGAAGGGTCACTGGACCTGAAATGTTATCTCTGATTCCTCTCAACAGATGCTGCCAGACCTGCTGAGCTTTTCCAGCAACTCCTGCTTTTGTTTCTGATTTACAGGATCTGCAGATCTTTTGGTTTTTAAATTAATTTGATACATTTAAATACTTTTTCCAAGCTTACAATAGTTCAAAAATCTAATGGCCACTGTCCTATTCTAAACAAAACTCTGTCAAAACATCATCTTATTCAGAAATATCATTTTATTAAGAATGTATTTATTACATTATGTGATTTTTTCAACAACTTTTGAATTAAATATCTAAAGGTTTCTCACTCTAAACAAGGGATCCTCCATGTTTCATGACTCCCTGTGAGATGTCCTGAACCACAAATTCAACCAAACCAGAGCTGAATTCATTAAATTGACATGGATCTAAAATGGTAAATGCTGCAATGGAGTCAGAAAGGTCAGAAGTGCTGTAACCCAGTATGTTATCTGCACCCTGATCCTGTGACGTTAAAAACAGCTGGCAGCAGGAGTAGGCGTGATAATCACAGAATTGGATTCAGATTGCTCTTTTGAAACCTCTGCTGGCTTCCATTCCAAAGTAGATAGAGGCATAAAAATCTGACCCTCCGCTATATGTGTGCGCATGTGGGCTATCGGTGGGCTTCAGTTATATTGCTCTAAACCACAAACACAGAGCATTGATGTATATCTGTGAGTAATGGCTTTTTGAATGAAGTTCGAAAGAACATCTATAGGACACAGACGATTTACAGAATAGTCAGTGAAGAAAGAAAACAAGACCAAAATAACCCAAGGGTGTCAGTGAATGTGATAGAGTTGAATTAATACAGACTTACAATGTCAGGGTCATTGAATGCTGTCTGAGTAATTATTGTATCAACTGCTGTCAATTCGAATGCTTTTCACACCATGTAAGGTCTAGCAAATGCCTTAACCAGTGTAAGTTGGGGATCTAGTAATGCTCTCAGCTCTGAACCAAAAGGTAGTGAGTACAAGCCCACCTTCAGACAAGCCGACACATAAGTTAAGTTGACACTCCAGAGCGTGTCAATACTTTCAGGGATTTTATGTATCGGTGTTTACAGGCCTTCCCAGGATGTGTTCAGTATTTACAGCAAGTCTTTGGAATATGTCAGTACCTTCAGGGAGCTGTCAGTAGGTGCAGGGGTATCCAAAATAAATCTGTCTTTTCAAGGCATTCTTGGGCTGGGTCTACATTTACACCAACTTTGAGTATTTCAGCATTTGCAGATTTTCAGGGCCCTTTGAGAAACAGGCTGAATAGAGAAAGTAAGTGGGCAAATGAGAAAAAGCAAAAGCAAGAAGAGACCAGCCGTTAATATAAAAAGAAGGCCTCAGGTCATCCGGGCATATAAACGTCCAATTTCAGCCACTTTGCTTTGGAAAAGAAGTAAAGACCTTCAAGAGGATACAGAAAAGATTTACATGAGTGTTCCCATGACTGAAGAGCCCCTGTTGTGAGGTTGAACTGGAAAAGCTGGGGTTGTTCTTGATAGAGGAGACAAAGTTGAGGGGAAGTTTGGTAGAGATGTTCAAAGTCAGTTAGGATCTGAACAGAGTAGAAACATGGCAACACTTTCAGCTGAAGGAGAGTCAAGAACTAAAGGACAAGGATTTAAGATGAATTGGCAAAAAGAATCTGAGGCATGAAAGGCTGCATTGCCTGAAAATGTTGGAGGTAAAAGCAGTTTTTTTTTTGAGAAGAGAATTAGAGGATTATCTTAAGACATGCAGTAAGTCAAGTTAAAATTTTCCAACTTTGTTGTAAACGTATTAGTTGTGACCTCAACAATCAGTGGAAGTTGAATTTAAGGAGATGACATTGCGTGTGTAGAAGTTGCTATTAATTACTTTGAAAAAAGTACAACTTGTTAACTTATTTTCTTGCACCAATTTAAATACTGTGGTGCCTTGGAAATTAATATTTTCCTTTAGTTTTGCATCTTTAAACTAAATGGAGTGTTAATAATTATTGACAATATTGATGAATTACTCTAATTTTGTCTCTCAGTCCAAATACCCCAAATACGAACACAAGTACAGAAGGCATTGTTGTGATGTGAAGCCTCACCTAACAATTAAGTTAATAAGAATAAAAAAAGCCCCTGAAAACCAAAAGCAGCCTCCAAAAATCAAAAGATAGCTCTCCAAAAAAAATCTCAATAAGTGCTTTGAAAAAGAAAATTTAGACTCTTGGTAACTATTCCGACAAGTATAAAGAGTTCTAGGATTGGATCAATACTTAATCATCAACCATCAAGGAGGAAATGTTGAAAGTAACCACTGAAAGTAAACAGTATATGTTTATTCAATCCTTCTGACATGAAATTGGAGAAAAATGTACTTATGTACGACTGAAAGTGATGATTGTACTTTATGTACTTAAACTTGCAGATGTGTCAGCCTTGACTCAATAGTAACAGGCTTGAAATCAACTGACCATGGATTTAAATACACTCCAGAAACTTAAGCACATAATACAGATTGACACCTCACTATTGAGGGAGCACTGCACTATCAGAAGTGTCTTTTACACATAAGAAGTTAAACCGAGATCACATCTGCTTCTGGGCAGTTTAAGCATCAAGGGAAAAAAAGTGTATATTAAAAGCATTTTTTTAAACTTTGTTAGAGAGGGACCCAGGGAGTGTCATTTAGACAGATACTCACAATCCGCTCACTCAGCTTATAGCTGCTGCCCTCTCGCTTAATCTTTGTAGTGTTCTTATAACTTATAATTACCTTGGTACCCATTCACACAGACATAACGGCCAATTTTCAACAATTCACAAACTTATCATGTGTGGAGTTTGCACGTTCTCCCCACATTTGTGTAGGTTTCCTCGGGTGTTCTGGATTCCTCCAATAGTCCAAATATGTGCAGGTTAGGTGGATTAGCCATGGTTATTACGGGGATAGGGTTGGGGTCTTGGTCTGGGTGAGATGCTCTTTGGGGTGTCAGGGCAGACTCAATGGACCAAATGGCCTCGTTTTGTGCTGTACAGATTTTATACCTCACCCCAACCCAACATTTTAACCTGGGTGGGTAAAATCCAAATTTGAGTTTATTGGAGATATTGTCCCTTCTTCCTTCCCTCAGTCTGAGCGCTCCAGGTCTCCCAATCTTTGATCATTTTAATTTCTATTTCTCTTGTCCTCTTCCCTGTGACTTTATTCCCCTCCTGTCCAGTCTAATCTTCTCCTTCCCTCAGAAACTGTCTTATCTATAATCAAGGCTACATTCTTTGCATCTCTCTCTCTCTCTCTCAGCTGTTGTTCACCTCCTTCCATGGTTATAAAGTTAAAAGTATCTCTGGATTGATACTCGTAAACCTCATTACCCTCCTTCAGCCCTACTCTCTTCCTAAAAATGTGTGGGGCTGACATCAATGCATCATGGTAAGGCCACACACAATTCTAAAACCACTAAGAGCAAAGCAACTTCTACCTCCTCGACTCCGGAACTAGCCAAATCATTGACCTCTCAATCTCGCTGCCTCCATTCTCACCTTTAAAAACATGTGGGAGACTCTGAAGGCTTTCTTCATCAAGGTCAAACCTTTCCAGTCTGTCATTTCCTTTCACCCACCAGGCTGGATTGTTCCTTCTCATCTTTCTACCTCTTAGGTTCTGAACTCCAATCACTCACAACTTGACATCACCTTGTCGTCTCCAAGCTCACTTCCTTGATGAGGCCAGACCCTATCCACACCAAATTCCTGATAACTCCCATCGATATGTTTCACTCTCCTCAGAATGCTTATCTTCCAATTCAAAACTATTATCATCTTCCTCACATTTAAGGAAAACTCTCAATTCAATTATAGCTACCATCCCAAATCCAACCTCATTTTCTTCCTCATGGAACTTGAATATGTTGTAGGCTTCTAGTTCCAAGTCCCTTTCTTTTGTGATTCCTTACATTCACCTCTTCAACCATAGCCAACTGTTCGACAGCCCTAATCAAAGCCCTGAGTGACACTCTTTGGACCAATGCCCATATACCTTTAACATTGATTATTCTTTGTGATCTCATCACAAAATTTGACACAATCACCAAAGAATCTATTCACTTCATGTGTCAGTCAATGAGTTTAAGGCAGACCTATAGAAAATTGTTACCCAGTCTACTTGAGCAGAGGCTGTACAGACAACTGCAAACAGGACTCATTATCAAAGATACTGCACTGTCTCCCAGTAACAGTGTGCTTATTTCTCCAGCAACTTACAGTGAATGGAGGAAGTTAATGTTTAAATTTCAGTCATTTAGTGTTTGATGAGGGAGTCGTCAATCAGGGAATAGCGGCTGTTTGCAGCCATTAGTCACATCATTCAGCTTCAGTGTCTCCTCCTGCTTCCATTCTCACAGAGAAGGTTGTGGCATTTCTGTCATGTAGTGCTACCACAGTTCTGTTACCTGAGACATACACATAGACACACAGTAATAAAATCAGCTTCAGCTCTCTGATGCCTTTTGAGCTGCCTATCAAATTGCATCTACTCAACTCATTCCTGATATTTTAGTATGGTAAATCTATGTAGTTTAAAAAAAAGATTGGGAAGCTACAAAATAATAACAATTTTTGGGTTGAAGACTACTTCAAATAGACGTTCTTGGGCAGGGTATATATTACCTGAAGAACACACTTGTCTTCACACTGTGTCCTGCCTTAATACAGATAGCATTGTTGAATTTTACATGTTTTTCTGATGTACATCCTAATTTTTACATTACAGAAGAAACTTCTATCGGACTGGCCAGGACCTCAGTAACTGCAGCATGTGCCAGAACACTGCCTGTATCATCTACAGGTACAGCAGTCATTTATTTACATTTCCTGGTTGCTTACAACTCACATTGTGCCTTTAACATTCAAGCCACAGCGTTATCAGACAAAAATTGACAATATGAACAATTGTCAGGGCAGGTGACTAAAAAACTTGGTCAAAGAGTTACTTTTAAGGATTTTTTGAAGGAGAGGAGAAATAGAATTGCAGAGAGCTTTAGGTAGGGAGTTTTAGAAGCTAAAGCTGAAACCATAGAACCGTAGTAAAGAAAGGACGCATGTCATCATTAGTTGTAGGATGCACATTAGAAGGTGAGTACATGCCCCAAAAAACTGTCTTAGTCAGCCTATCAATTCAAATTACAAAACCCATTCCAGAGACTTGAGTGCATCATCCAGGCTTACACTCCAAGGCAGCACCATGGAAATGTTGGACTGTTGCAAGTGCTGTCTTTCAAATGAAACCTTCGCCATCTCAGGCTAACATAAAAGATTCCACAGCACTATTCAAAGAGAAGTAAGAAAACTTTGCTTTGGCTAACCAAAGAGTCCTACGAGTTATACAGCATGGAAACAGACCCTTCATCCAACCAGTCCATGCTGACCAAGTTCCCAAACTAAACTAGTCCCACCTCGTTGTGTTCGGCCCACATCCCTCCAAAGCTTTTCCATTCATGTACTTATCCAAAAGACTCTTAAATGTTGTAACTGTACCTGCATCCACCACTTCCTCTGACAGTTCATTCCACACACCAACGACTCGCTGTATAAAACAGTTCCCCCTCATGTCCTTTTTAAATCTTTCTCCTCTCACCTTAAAATATGTCCTCTCATCTTGAAATCCCCACCACAGGGAAATGACCTTTGCTACTCACCATATCTATGCCCGTCATGATTTTATAAACCTCTATGAGGTCAGTCCTCAACGTCTTACCCTCCAGTGAGAAAAGTCTCAACCTATTCAGCCTATTTTTTATAACTCAAGCCCTGCATTCCCAGCAACATCCTGGTAAATCTTTTCTGAACCCTCTCCAGTTTAATAATATCCTTCCTAGGAGTTTCTAAAGAGGGGAACCAACTCATCCCATGTTACCTGGTTCTAATTTCATGAAGCAGATTTAGCTTGTCATTACTATGTTTTCAATGGGATCTGCATAACATTGGCTGTTTCCCTTCTCTATCACTATCCAGTGACCCTGTAGTGAGTATTTCCCATAGATGCTTGTGTATGTTCCACTGAACTTTGATGCCTGCACACTTAAATGAATCGTTTGCTGGCCCTGACTGTTTGGTGCCACCTGGAAAATTACCAGTTAACCCATTGACCCAACCGAATAGAGATGATAGAAAGTCAGCATTAACAAATTAAACTGCATGGCTCAGAACATTCACATAACTCCTGTCACTTTTGTTGAAAGAAATGTGGGTTAAAATGCACTCTGTTGAAATGGAAGGATTTCAGGTTATTGGGTACTCAGTATGGAATGAGTTCAAACCATCACAACCCAGTTCCCACGAGGCCTTATATAAAAGAACATAAATGGCCTTCAGCTTCAATAATTGCTTGATGAAACCAAGTTTAATATCCTTTTGCCACATATGAGGTACAACTACTGAGACTGAGGTGAACGGTAATGTCAGGCAAGAAAAGTAGGGCAATGTTTTCGAGTTTCAGATTCATCTACTAAGGGTTTGTTTCAGGGCATGAGAGTCTTTCACAAAAATTAAAAGATCTTCAGTTGTTTAACACTTGTTTATCTCTTGCTATAACTAAAAATAGTTGCATTCAGGTGATCATGTCAAGGGTACATTTTGACGAGATAGTT
Organism: Rhincodon typus; assembly: GCF_021869965.1. Classification (NCBI taxonomy): domain Eukaryota; kingdom Metazoa; phylum Chordata; class Chondrichthyes; order Orectolobiformes; family Rhincodontidae; genus Rhincodon; species Rhincodon typus. The sequence continues at coordinate 7,942,917 of NC_063343.1, forward strand.
GGACCTGGATGATTGATTTCATGTTGTATTCGGTTTGCTGTGTTTTTTTTAAAGAAGAAAATTGGATAAAGAAGGGAAGGCAATTTATCGTGTATCCACTTGTTGCTTGTGGTACATCCCAATCTTTCAGATTGGCATTTCTGAAATCATTTACAGAACTATTCCTCCATTTTTTGATCTCTTTATTCAATGTAGAATTCTATTCTGGCCTTTGTCCTGGAGCTAGATTGCAGCTGATCGTGGAAACTCTCAGTTCACTGTGTGACTCAGAAATATCCCTCACTCAGAGCACTTTGAAATGTCTGGAAAGGGTACAAGATGCCTGAGTGGGTTAGTATCATCCACTAACCTCTCATCCTTGCATTCAAATCTAACCTGACTGGATGAGATTAGAATTTCTTCTGCAACAAAAATTGCTGGAGAAACTCAGCAGGTCTGGCAGAATCTCTGGAGAGAGAAACAGAGTTAATGCTTTTTGTCCACTGACCCTTCTTCAGACATGATAACCAGTAGTTCAGAAGATGAGTCACTGGACTTGAAATGTTGACTCTGATTTCTCTCCACAGACCTGCCAAGTTTCTCCAGCAATTTCTGTTTTTGTTTCAGATTCCCAGTATCCGCAGTTCTTTGTCTTATTTTAGAATTTCTTCTGTCTGTTCCCAATAATGAGTCAAGTAAATCTTCCAAGTGGTCATTGTAGTAGAATGGACTTTTTTAGATGAACTCCCATAAAGAGCTAACTGTAGTAGTCTGTGATACACTAGAAGGAGTTGACATATTATTATGGACTAGACCAAACTCCCTCACAATATTCAGAACATAGTCTAGACTTTAACTTTTTCTTATTTTAAAAGTGAGTGTAAGGTGTTGCATTCCAGATGTAATTCAATTTGTCAAACTACTGGATTTAAAGGAAACCACATTTTATTCACCCAATATCATTAAAATACAACAAAAGAAAGAAGGGAATTGGAATAATTTAATTCAATTGGAAAACTTAACAGAATAATAGATACAGTAACTATTGTTAATTAACTGTTCCAATATAGTAACGTCCCATAAACACACCCTGGGAAAAAGGCAAATTTAGAAAACAGATTGTCTCACATACAACCCCCAGAGCAGGCAGAGAATCCCCAGTTTTTTGGCTGTAACCGAAAAAGGGAAAGAAAAGCTTCCATTTCTTCAAGAACCCAAGAGCAACTGCGGAAAGCTAAACCTAGAACCCTGGTTCTGTGGGAGCTCAAACACACCCATTCAGCCTGCATATATCGTTCCAACCTTTTAAATAAAAAGACCTCACTAGCTGTTTACTCTTTTTACAGACTGCTCAACACCTCTCTTTAAATCTCTCTTTTAAATAATACTAGGACAAAATAACCTCTTAAAGCCATAGTATCATCACAATATACTCCTGTATTCTGACAGCGTAAGGGAAGGCAGTACTGAAAGGAATTAGTGTCAGGGAGTATTCTCGTAACTAAATATGTTCAAAAAAATTCAGTGTTTTATAATTAACAACCTTTGAGAGTTATTGAAAACTACTCTAAACCAACGACACAATAATATAGTCACAGGGCTCAATTAATGCTGACAATCTCGTTCAAAAGAATAGAGTTGCAATATATTGAGGTCAGTTCCGGTCATTTTATTGAGATGTGGGTAAGATGTGGGTGGAGATGTTCTTAAAGGGGGAAAAAGGCCATCAAAAGAATTTGGATCCTTCAGTCCTAGAAACTGTTGACTGAACCACAGCCTTCAGTCAGTAGAATGCTAGGGTCATTATGAGGGTCAATGATGTCACTAGCAAGCTACACTTGCTTCATCCAAGAAGGACTCCAGGACCCAACACTACCCTTTTCCTTGGGAGAGCAGGTTCCTTAGATGATGTCAGTGACAACAACTAAAATTGAGGTGTCAATCTAATGAAGTTACCAAACAGGATTACTTGCATGCCAAATAGCACAAGTAGCTCGTGATAGACAGAGCTAAGTGATCCCCCAACCAAGAATTAGATCTAAGCTCTTCAGTCCTACCACACCCAGTCGTGAATAGTGATGGACAATTAAACATCTAACAGGAGAAGCCGATTCCACAAATATCCCCATTCCCAATGATGGGACAACATAGCTCATCAGTACGAAAGATAAAGCTGAAGCATTTGCATCCATTTTCTGCAAAAATACTGAGATGATGATCCATCTTAGCCTCCTCGTTACCTTTCCTACATCACCAGTTCCAGTCCTTATTGTGGGAATCTCTGCACGGTATCGTTAGGGAGGGTGCTTCAGGATTTTGACCCAGTGTTTATGAGGGAATGGTGATACATTTCAAAGTTACGATGGTGTGTGCTTTGGAGGTGAACTTACAGATGGACAGATGGCGGTGTTCCCATGTACGTGATGCTCTCATCCTTCTACGTGGTAGAGATCATGCGCTTGCAATTGAAGGAGCCTTGGTGAGTTTCTGTAGTAACTGCAAGAAGCCAGCTCACTGTCACTGTGGGGCACTTAGTGATGGGCAATAAGTGCTGGTAGAGCCAGCGATGCCCACATGCCATGAACAATTATAAAAAGAAAAACTGAGCCCTTTTGTTCATGATCTGATCAGATCAATACACTAAGTGGTCAACACTTTCACGTAACAAACTCCAAATATTCAAAACAGGAGACATTGAGTGCCTGAGAGCAAATAGGTGTATAACTGGAATAACTGCCTGTCTATATCTAATGCATTCTAAAGTATTTATTGGAAAATGTCAGCATTCATCCTTACTTACTAGGTTTGAGATAGTACAATTTGATACTCTAACTGCAGTTGCCATGGCAATGGTTTTCCCCATCCATCTCTTAAAACCAAATGGAAGCAGAGTGGGAGAACCAGAGACCAGTTAAAGGTGATGGAAGCTCCAACTCAAGTGACAAGGTGAGTCATAACTCAAATGCAAGACTGCTGTCAAATAAGGCCAAAGGGAACTCCTAGGAATATCTCAGAATTCTTTCTTTAGAGCACATAGATTTCAAAGACAATGACTTACTAATCACTGGTAAGGCTATATTGCATCAAATTGTAGGCACCACACTTGAGCTGGGATATGAAGGGGGCACTGAGGAGAATAATGCAAGGAATGAGGGACTTTGGTTATGTGATGAGTCTAAAGAACCTGGGTTGCTCTTGGCATATACAGTGACCAGCTCTGCCACCCTGGTATCAGTTGTGGTCATGCCTACAAGACCGGTCTGAGATCCCTTGGGTAGATTCACTGGTCAGAACTTCCCTGAATAACATTGGCAGTCGAGAGTGAGTTGGGAATATAGCCTGACTTCGGCAGTGAGGGATTTCTCAATGTTGAGGGCTGAAAGCCCCAATTTCCAACCCAGTGTTGAATGGCTAGTGAACAGCGAGAGGCCTCTTACCTCATTAATACACCGTAATTACCTCATTAATATGATGTCTCCCAATTCCCATCCACTGGACAGAAACTAGATGGTGGCAATTATGGACATGGAAGTCCTGGTGAACCGGGCAACTCCAGCTCACTGTTTGTTCCCCTAAGCCTCCGTCAGTCGCCAATGCTCCAGGAGTAGTGACCACACACTGTACCCAAATTCCCGTTCCCTCTCTCTCCACCCCTGCCCCACCAGCTTGCCTTTGCCTGACGGCAATTGACACAAACTCTACAGGGCAACTGCTAGCACTTGACCGGCCTCCAGTCTAGGCACATTAGCATCAGGAATCCCTGAGGTTCCTGCAGTGGCCAGTACTTGCATTTACAGGTCTGGTTAGGAGAATACAATGAATGGGGGAGGGTTTGGGTCAGCATGGTGGTGGCTCAGTGGTTGGCACTGCTGCCTCACAGTGCCAGGATCTCGGGTTCAATCCCATCCTCGGGTGACTGACTGTGTGGAATTTGCACATTCTCCCCGTTTCTGCATGGGTTTCCTCCCACAGTCCAAAGATGCATGGTTAGGTGGATTGGCCATGCTAAATTGCTCTTTAGTGTCCAGGGATATGTAGGTGGATTAGCTGTGGTTAAATGTGAGGTTATGAGGAGAGGGGTGTTCTGGGTGGAATGTTTTTCAGAGGGTTGATGAAGACTCAATGGGCCAAATGGCCTCTTATCTGCACCATAGCGATTCTATGACTTTGGAAGATAGCGCAAGAAAACTCACCAAGCCTTGCTGAGAGAAAACCTCCATGAAACTCAGCAAAAATAACACTTGGCTGATTCCTGGCTATTACTGAGTTACTGATACCACTTGGAAAAGGATACCTCCATGTAATCTTCAGTGGAAGCAAGGAGTGGTCTTGCTAAACAGAATAGGATTGTTACATGGTCCTCAATAGCCATTATATTACATGTGAGTTACATAACAGCTCCTTGTAAGGCCACAAGCTGTACCTAAGAGCAAGTACACATTACTGTTAGCTACATAGGCTTTGCACAAGACTGGAACCAAACCTAAACACACAACTGTTAGCTCCTCCCAAGAACAGTCCTCTAAATACTAACTGGTGGAGCTTATTTTGCATCATCAGTTAACCCTTTTAGGTACTAACTTCATTGCACAACAATACTTCTTTGAGCAAAGAAAATCAGTTGGTGGGAGGGGTGGTTTCGATCGAACAGATAGGGAGAAGCTTGGGTGGCACACTACGTGGGCACATAATGTGAAAGTAATTGACAAAGTATCTATATCACAAGAGATTTGTATGTGTGCGAATGTCCTGATCTGGACTGCACTGTCCAAAAAAAAATGTTGAATAGTAACTTTAAAAAGGATACACCTGGAAAAGGAAAGTTTGCATTGTTATTGTGAGAGATCGGTACTAATTGGATAGTTGTTTCTAATTGAATGACCACCTTCTGTGGTGAATCATTTAATTACTGGTCCCAGAAAAGACAAAAGCCTTATCAGAGGTGCTGCCCTTGCTTTCGTCCCTGTTTACCAAATAACTGGCTCCTTTCCAGTGATTTGATATTGTAAACACTAACAACTGATTTGACTGCAACCTAATCAGTTGCTGCCATGAACAGACTGTTCACAGTCATCGTATGATTTTTTGAGAAAGAAACAGATGGCTTGCTTGCGAATTATTGCACACTGCTGGTAAACCAAATGTACCCACCACTGGCATGGTTTCCAACCTCTGATCTGGAATGTAATTCTTGCCAACTAAAGTACCTGTTGCAGAAAGCAGGCATTCTGCCAGCTGTTAGACTCTCAGAACTAACCCGTGAAACAATGCTGTGAAAGAAAGTGCTCGCCTTTCCATAGCACTCTTTCCTTCCCCGCAGAGTGTTTTAAAAGTCATCACAGCCAATTAATTACTTTCAAAGTGTGGTCGATGTTGCACTCTGTCTGTTTGTGCACAGCAAGGCTCCACAAGCAACGTAGAGATAAATAACAAATTATTTAGTATCTGGGAGAATCTCCCCACTATTCTTTATATAGTGCTATTAAATCTTTTTGAACCACCTCAACACAGGCTTGTTTGAACAATAGTTGGTACTACACTGTCAGCTGGCTTTCACACTCAAGTATCAGGATTGGGACTTGGATGGATACTCTGTCTCAGAAGATGAGCACGTTATCAACTGAGCCAAACTATGTTGGTCTTCACTCACTATAGGTCCACTGCTGTTATCTCACTTTATTAGATGTTCATCACCCCTGTGCTTGGAACAGGTGCTAGTCTTCTCAGTGGCATGATGACTCTGTGGTTAGCACTGTTGCCTCACAACACCAAGAACCCGGGTTCGATTCCACCCTCTGTGTGAAGTTTGCACATTCTCCTCGTGTCTCCGTGGGTTTCGTCTGGGACTCCAGTTTCCTCCCACAGTTCAAAGATGTGCAGGTTAGGTGGATTGACCATAGTGAATTACCCCGTAGTGTCTAAAGATATGTGGGTTAGATGGATTGATATTACTCTGTAGTGTCCAAAGAAGTGCTGGTTAGGTGGATTGGCCATGGTAAATGTGGGGTTACAGGGATACGGTGGGATGCTGTTTGGTGGGTCGGTACAGAACCGATGGGCCAAATGACTCTTCCTGCACTATAGGGATTCTCCCACTTTCCAGATGTCTCAAAGAATGGGGTGTTATCTCTAGAGCATTGCCACATGCAGCCCAGACATGTGGATTGACTGGTGGCCTGACAGCATTTGAGTGAGTCAAGGGCAAGAGTCTGCAAAACGGATTTGATGCAGTGCGGTGGGTGTAAGTGGTGCTGATAAAGGGGCTGCCACTGTGAGTGGGTGAAGCTGGGAAGGGATAATCCAATGGATAAATAGAAATGGAGACAGAATTCTCACTGGAAATACAAGGAGGGAAGGGAGAAAGAGATTTCTTTGATTTAGGAGGGGTTATCAGACTATGGCATGCCTCAGTATAATAGCTCTGAGGCAGCTAAATTAAAATTTCAAACGGAATAAGATACATATTCAGTAAGGAGATTCATTTTAAAAATCCACAAGTTAAAAATCCAACTTCTCAGTTTAGTTCAAATTGGTCTGTAAATCCCTCCTTAAAACTCCTTGTCACACCATCTCTAACTCTTCTCTTAAGAAGCTCTTTAACCTCTTTGACCAAACTTCTGATCACATATTTGAATGTCTCCTCGTGTGGCTCAGTGTCAAAATTGGATCAAAAACCTTCCAGTGATATGCCTTGTAATGCTTTGCTGCTTCAAGGTGCTATTGATTGTTGTTGTACCTGCTGTATGAAGTTCAAGCCTGTGACCTGGGCTCCCGGTTCAGAGTTGTCACACCTTGTGCTGTACAGCGGTTCTATAAGTATAGTTTCACTGTTAGTATTACTACAACCATTTGCTAATAAACTATGAGAAAGTTTATGCGTTGCTGTTAGTTCTGAAAGAATCACTATTACCTATTGTTGAAATTTCAATAAGTCACCATTAATTACTGGTGAAATCAAAGTTTCTTCTACCTGTCATCTTCCCTGTATGAATTGGTCATTACTCTTCACTCTTAACTTGCTGTTGACACGAAACGGTAAGAAAAATGCACTCAAAATAACATAGGAACCAAGCTGGATAAGATTACATGGCAGATGTCATGTGATCCAGTGTCAGGTATTTGGACGAGAGATGGTCAGATGGCAGATCCCCGGGTGATCAAGCTTGGAGCGCAGTGTCTGATGAGAGTTGACAGGCTGAGCTTGCTAGTTAGTTAGAAAGTCAAAGTGTCTTTTCATCCCAACATCCACGCATGCAGCAACAGTCATTTAACCCAGGCTGGCTTTCCCTGCCATTAGCTCAAAGGTGCTAAGACCAATTAAAGCCCCAACAACAGCTACTCTGGTAGACTGTGGGGAAGTGTAAACATTTATGGAATGTGCAGCAGCTGATTCACCAGAAATCACCAGAAAAATTATCAATTCTTATTGAGTGATTGTTACATATTTATATCATGACACATACATATACATTCTATTCATATTAAAATTGCCAGCGTCAATGTGTTCCAACATATCCCCAAGGCTAGACATTTTGTTTTAAAAATTACACCGTGTAGATAAGCAGAAAACACACAGGAATAATTGAATATTCTTTACTCTTATGAAAACTGAATCCTTTAAGGAGTCATTAAACTAAGACTAGAATCTAATTTTACTAATGAAGCCTTCAAGGATCTAAGCAAACCCCCAAAGCCCTAAAGCTATAAATCTAACAAGTTAGTCCTCTGATACCAGGGATCAGTCACATGGCTCTCCTCTGAAATGCCTCTAGACTTCGATGATTCTTTCATGTCCAGAAATGGCACAGTATTCAACAGCTGCAGAAACATAAGCACAACTTATGTTCTAGTTTGTTCTGTTGTTTGACCTACTTTAGTGGCTGCGTGCTCGTATGCATGAAGTAGCTGGTTTTAAGGCTCCACCTGGGTACAATTAAAAAGGTTTAAAAAACATTTCGATAAGTACATGAATAGGGAAGGTTTGGAGGGATATGGGCCAGGAGCAGGCAGGTGGGACTAGTCTGGTTTGGGATCATGGTCAACATGGACTGGTTGGACCAAAAGTTCTGTTTCCATGCTGCATAATTCTGTGAACATATGGTGGAAAGAGCTACGACCACAGTGGTTTGGTTTGGAACTTGTTATGAGAACTATGTTGGATATCTGACTATTGACAGAACTGTTAACAGCATAGAAAGAGGCCATTCTGCCCATCGTGCCTGCAACCGGTTCTATTACCTGATGCCAAACTCCTGCCTATTTCTGCATATGCATGCACACTATTTGTATGAGGGGGGAGGTGACAGCCTAGTGGTATTATTGCTGGACTGTTAATCCAGAGACCCAGGTAATGTTCTGGGGGCATGGGTTCAAATCCTGTCATGGCAGATGGCGGAATTTAAATTCAACATAAATCTGAATCCATTGTCAATTGTTAGAAAAACCTATCTGGTTTTTGGGGAAAGAAACTGCCATCCTTACCTGGTCTGGCCTACATGTGACTTCAGATCCATAGCAATGCGGTTGACTCTTAACTGCTCTCAGGGCAATTAAGGATGAGCAATAAATCCTGGTCTAATCAGTGATGCCTACATCCCGTGAATGAATTTAAAAAAATCTATCCAATGACGTCTTCGGTGCCTCAACTGAATCTACCTCCAATACATATCTATGTAGTGCATTCTGTACTCTAACTACTCACTGTGTGAAAAAGGTTTGTTTTCTCCCACTTTGCCTCATTACTTTAAATATATGCCTCTGTCGAAGAAGTTCATATTCTAGGCTAGCCTATCCACTCCAGTTGATGAATGCACAGAGCTAAGTAATTTTGTAACAACACTAATTTTCAGCAACTCTAGTTTTGCTTTGCTAGAAATCAAAAGGGAGTAGGTGGAAGATTGCTACACCTTTGGGCTGAGAGTGCCAACAGACAAATCTTAATGTTCACGACTTTGCAGACTATCTTTCAAGATGCACTGCAACTGTTCAAAGTGCGTGTGCTGTGTGATTAAATAAGTATGACAAGGCAGATAGTTTGAAATGTTGAAGGGCTCAGTGCTTCAGTAAAACATGTTTGAGTTGGCAGGAGAGGATAGCATGGCACACAGAGTTCCCCATTTGAGGGGCATCAATAAGGTGAATAGCCAAGATCTTTTCCCCAGGGTAGGGGAGCCTAAAACTAGATGACATATGTTTAAGTTGAGAGGGGACAGATTTGAAAGGAATCTGACAGGCAACCTTTACACACAGAGCGTGGTCCATAGATAGAATGAGATGCCAAAGGAAGTGGTACAGGCGGGTACAATTACAATATTTAAAAGACATTTGGACCTGTACATGGATAGGAAAGGTTTGGAGGGATATGGGCCAAATGCAGGCAAAACGGACCAGTTCAGTTTAGGAAAATCGGTCAGCATGGATGGGTTGGGCCGAAGGGCCTGTTTCCTGTATGACTCTATGACACCATCATCCTGAATGAAGATTGTACAAGTCAGTAAACTGCTTTCTGTTAAAACTCCTGCCTCATTAAAAACATGAAAAAGGATTCATCAAATGGTACAGTGCTGCAGGGTATCATTCAGCCCCCTGGGTCTACCAGTGCACACAGAATCTATCTAATTAGACCCACTCCCCCACTCTTTCATCAGTGCCTTGCAATTTTTTTGAATGCATTTGTTCAATTCCCCTTTTGGAAGTTTTCATTGAATTAACTTCTATCAAACTCTCAGGCAATACAGTCCAGTTCAGACCAAATCACTGCAGAAACTACATCTAACCATCTCCTCTGTTTCTTTTGTAAATTAGTTTTAAAGCTGTAACTGATTTCTGATTGCCAGGCCTGCTATTGGTGTGAACCCTGTCTCCCCAAGTACTTCTTTTTACGGGGTTCGGGGAACGTCAATTGACCACCAACACAGTTTTAAGGCATACTGCTGAGGGGGTTGGGATGGGGGGTGCCAAGTGGAAGCCTCAGTGGGAGGAGGATCCATGCACTGGAGCTGGATGGTCACTGTCCCAGCAACACCAAGGAATAAGTAATGAATATTGACTGGGACTGAGGGGAAGAGCACAAAGAACACAGACTTTTGCCTTTCCCACCTGGAGCAACAGCCCAAGTCCATATACTTGATGTTCCAGGTGGGCTCCTTAAATATGTGGCTAAATGCTTATTCTACATCTGTTAACTTAAACCAAGGTTCCTACTTCAGTGTTGTTGGTGTATCTGCAGGAAAATAACAGTGAATTCCACAACCAACTATGCAAATATCACAGAATCTCTACAATGAGGCCCATCGAGTCCACACCAACCCACTGAAGAGCATTCCACCCAGACCCACCCCATCCCTGCACTTCCCATGGCTAACCCACCTCGCCTGCACATCCCTGAACACTATGGGGCAATTTAGCATGGCCAATCCACCTAACCTGCACATCTTTGGACTGTGGGAGGAAACTGGAGCACCCGGAGGAAGGCCAAACAGACATGGGGAGAACGTGCAAACTCTGCACAGAGTTGTCCAAGGCTGCAATTGAACCTAGGTCCTTGGCACTGTGAACCACTGAGCCACTGTGCCGCCCCAAGACCAGGACAGAAGGATGTGCCAATATGTGCTCCTTATATGCACCATGATTACTGAAGTGAAAATTCCTATTCTGAGTGTTAGCATGTTGTTCCATGATCAAGGTTTGGGGAGGGGTGGAGGAACACAGGGTTTGGAAGGGAAGTAATAACAGTCACACATTCCCCTATCTGATCTTCACATTTTCCAGCAGGATAATAGAAATGGATGGGAGTCAACACTCCCATTACCAGCGAGATTGGAGGCATGAGTGTATTTAATCATTTTATCAGACACCCAAATCCATTAGTACAAACTTAAAGAATTTTAGTTAATCCTTCCAAACCCGCCACCATCTCTGTACCCGTCTCTTTTATATGTCAAAGTTGTGGACAAGCAGGTTTCAGGGAGTTTTTGGATTTTAGCCCCTATGCCTTTCTAATACATTTTCTTTGCTGATACTAGTTTTCTCAATTTTCGCACCCAGTTTAAACCCTGGGTTACTCTCTCTTTCTGCTATTAAACCTGTGTTCTCTATGAAGATGGAACAAAACATTTATTCAAATTCTTGGCAATTTCCTCATTCCCCATGATAATTTCCTTGTATCTGCTTTGAAAGGACCAACATTTGCTTTAGCTCAAAGACATATAGACAGGTACATGAATGGGAAAGGTTTAGAGGGATTTGTGCCAAATGCAGGCAAGTGGGACGATTTTAGTTTGGGCAACATGGTCAAGTTGGGCCAAAGGATCTGTTTCGATGCTGTGTGACTTTATGACTGTATCTCTTAATTTTTAGATGCCTATAAAAAGTATTGCTATCTGTTTTCATATTTCTGGCTAGTTTACTCATTCTATTTTTATTTTTCTTTTTTTTTATCAATTTTTAGTGACTCTGCTGGTTTGTAAAACATTCCCAATTCTCACATCTGCTACTATTTTTGCAATGTGATAGGCCCTGTCTTTTTAATGTGATACTATTTGTAGCTTCCTCTGTAAGTCATGCATGGGTCCTTCTTGTTGAGTTTTGTTCTTTTTAATGGCCATATTGAATTGTATCTATAAATGTTTCACACTGATTATGCATTGCTGCACATACTCAATTACTTACATAATCAACCTTAGCCAGTTCTCCTTTTACACCTTGGAAATTGTCCTTGCTTAAGGTTCTTGGGTATTGCTGAATAAAATATATATTTTGTCAAAGCTTTCCATCTTGCACATGTCAGGAGAATTCACAAGAAATGACGAAGCAAATGTGAAACAACATTTTATACTATACGAGAGGAGTGTGCTGATTGGTTGGCAAGTGAACTTTGACTTGTAGAGGCATTGCCGTGCAATAGCTGATGATGACTGTCAGTTAACTATCAATCTTTGTTTGAATTTTAACCAGGCAGCTTTATTCTGATTAGTCAAGGCAGCGCCTCATAGTGCCAGGGACCTGGGTTCGATTCTAGCCTCGGAGGGCTGTCTGTGTGGAGATTGCACATTCTCCCCGTGTTTGCATGGGTTTCCTCTGGGTGCTCCAGTTACCTCCCACAGTCCAAAGATGTGCAGTTTAGGTGGATTGGCCATGATAAATTGCCCCATAGTGTCAAGGGATGTGCATGGTAGGTGGGTTACCCATGGGAAATGCAGTGTTACAGGGATAAGGTGGGATGCTCTTTGTTGGTCAGTGTGAGCTTGATGGGCCTAATGGCCTGCTTCCACACTGTAGGGATTCTATTGATCTATCGACAGAAAACTGGCTGTCACCTATTTTGTTGTCTGTCACCTAACAGGCACAGTTTGAGCATGTTTATTTACAGGGCAGAAAAGGGCCCTGTGTAATAATATCTGTAGTTTCCAGTACATGCACACGCACCATGCTGTGAGCCTGACAGCAATGTATTGGAAGCTACATAAATTAATAGACTGGGAAATATTGATCATTAGACCTTGAGTTTCATGTTAAATTTGGAAGTGACGTAAATTAATTACAAACAAGAATTTAAGAACTGCTGATAAAACACAAGTAACATTACTAATTAACCCTGCCTCATGACAAAATTTTAGGTCGAACACAACTTTATCTCTAGTCGGATGCACAATGTATTACTCCAGGAAACTCATGAAAATATTCTAGCAACTCATCTTCAAAGATTGTTCTCGCCAATTTGATACTCTCAGACTCTATAAAGATTTTAGTCCCCCATGGGTATTATATTACCTTGGTATACCTTTCAATAATTTATCCTTATATGTTTTCTTCAACAACATAATTAATGTTCAGAGGACTATACATTACTCGCACCAGTGTTTTTAACTGTCGCTTATCCTAAGCTCCAACCATACTGATTCTATTTCATGCACTTCTTGCAGTAGATCCTTTCTGACTAATTTCTTTATGGCATTCTTTATTATGAAGGCCACCCACCTCCTTTGTGATACCATATGTCTTTCTGAAATATACCGTGTTTTGGAATATATTTGATCACCTCCCAATGATTCAGTATGTTATGGGTTGAAACCCAATTCAGAAACATGAAAATACAATCTAAGTCATAACTCCTGAGAGATCACACTTTGTTGCACGTTCTCCTCCTCAGACAAAATGCTAAACCAAGCTGAATGAGAACGATGCCAAGGGGCTATTGGAATAAGAGAAGGAAAGCCATTCCAGTTTTATATCCAATCTTTAACCCGCAATAATCAAGTCAGTATCACTTTGCTGTATAACACTGGCTGCCCTTTACCCCATATTACGATGGAGATGGCACTTCAAACATTCCATATAAAGCAAAAGCATGAAAGGTCCTTTATAAATGCAGGATTCTAGTGGTGTCTTAAGTATCCATCTCTGTCCCCCCACTCCACCCCACGCCTCCACACTCCCAACGACCAGTTTAAAATTTGGTCCAGAGTTTTAATTCACACATTGGTCCATGTTTTTTTTAAAGTGGAGTAGTAACTTGTTCTTCAATTACTTTGTCTCATGAAGCACACCAACGTAAAACACCACTATGCGTGTTTCAGAAATAAGATCAGGTTATTCATCAGCCTTTAGTTCCTCATGGTGACAAATTTTATTTCACCATTTCTGTTGGAACGGACCTTTAGCTCAATACAAGCATTTCTCTTTGTGGATCAGAATGCAAGATTCATATCCTGCTCTGGACAGTTCTAGTGATTGAATTCACGGTTGGCATCCAACAGAATGCTTGGGTCCAATGAATGTGGGTTAACGCCTCTACCATTGTATGAGGTTGCAATAATCCCAGCTCTGTTTGACCAGCCAACCTATTGTCTGATTATAAAGATGGATAGTGCCACAGAAAGAGTATTCATGTTGCCATCAGTCAGACTGCCAATCAGCCTTCAAATCCCACTTTACTTTCTATACCAAGGGATGAATGTGGAGAAATAAAAACTGCAGCATCCATCACCAATCAGTTGCGATAATACAGCGAAAATACAATAACAACAACATCGGTCTGGCAGGAAGTAAACAACTTGTTCGCCACAAGAATTTAGTACATCAGAAATAATACCAATGATGAGCAACACTGGCCTAGATTTGTGAAGCTACTCCAGTCTTTAGTCAATTAAAATGCTTGAGCACAGAGATGATTGATGGGGATGTTATCAATAACTGACATCTTGTTGGTTGAATAACTTGCATTGAGGACCATTTCCACTGTTCCAGGAAAGGTTAAGGGGATAATTGGTAAGATTTGTTTTTTGTATTGTGAAGGATTCTAATAGAATGAGTAAGAGAAGACTCATTAATTTATTCTTTTAGGAGATGTGAACATCATTGGCAAGGTCAGCATTTGTTGCCTAGCTATAGTTGCCCTTGAACTGAGTGACTTGTTCAGCCATTTTAAAGGGCAATTAAGAGTCGAATGAACATTGCTGTGGTCTGGAGTCACAAGTAGGCTAGACTAGTTAAAGATGGCAGATTTTCTATCCTAAAGGACACTAGTGAACCAGATAGGTTTTTCAGACAATTGACATGGTCATCATTAGATTCTTAATTCCAGATAATTTGTTGAATTCAAATTCCACCATCTGCCGTGATGGGATTCGAACCCGCGTCCCCAGAACAGTATATGGCTCTCTGGATTAATGGTCCAGTGATAATACTGCTAGGCCAACGCCTAGTTTAAGACTAGCTTAATTCCAGATTCTATTGAAGGAATTTATATTTGAGTCTGTGTAAAAATAGAATCTAATGCAATGTGATGAGATTTGATTCTGAAAGTAGCACTCCTCAGGCTTTGCTGTGTACGACCGGGCCTCGTGCTCCTGAACCAAGATCACATTTTGCTCACTCATGAAGCCCATTGTGGTCAAAAAGCTGATTCACCATCCCGGCTTCAACAAACTCATCTATACCAAAACTACTGAAAAAATAATAGCAGCCCAGCTCCACCAGTGGACAACACTAGTGGCAAATAAAACAGTGACCAGAAACAAGAAAAAAAAAATCACTCCTCATATTGCATAACTTGACTAAATGACACTGATAACATGACAGGAAATTTAATGTCAAATCAGAGGTTAAAAACTGCCATGGTATTCTGTTGATTGTACTGTACAGTAAATTCTACACTTGTCTTGAGAAGGTAAATGTAAGATTAGATTTTGGTTGGTCACTATAGAAACAATCTCATAGTCATTTTTAGTAATTTAAATGTTAATAAAAATCAAGTGTTTTCTCTAATGGCTAACCAAGTCATGATACTAGATTCATATCTAGTTATCAAATTCAGAAACTGTCCTTGTGGCATCAGAATTATCACTCTGATAATTTGCTTCCTGACAAACATTACCTACTTAAAACTATCCTGTCATATAATACACAAGATTAAGTCTTTATTTACACAGCATTGGCAGATCTCCCATGTTCGGTTTTGTGTCTGTCCCAAATTAACTATGTCCAGAAGAGCAGCTAAAAGACTCCCGGGCCTAAATGTCATGGAAATGGAGGAGGGAGGGGAAATACTGAGCATGTCAAATTATAGACTGCTTCAGTGTTCCCTTGAGACTCTCACAGATCTCACTGGTCTGCAAAGGTTGCCAAAGGTGAGATCCAACCCTTGGTCCCCTCAGATCTCCTTTTCAGGTGGGATACACCACACCCACACATGGAGGACATGAGGTTGAGAGTTGCCTCTCCAGTCTCATCACACTAGACCTGCACCAGGGCATAAACCCAGTTACAAGAAATCAGAGAAGACCCAGGTGAAGCTCGGGATAGCCCCAATACTGAAATAATTGGCTTTTTTAACCTTTAATTTCTAATCACTGCACGTGGGACTGAGAATTTCCCAGCTGTATCAAGGAAGAAAATCTGCCATGCTATGTTAATGGCCGTTCTTAAAGAAAACTATTTAAAACACAACATTGCCACAAATTCATACACTTTTCCATTGGCGCTATCTTCCTTGTTCCTACATTAATGTGTTCCAAATGTTGTTTTCTTATTCATCCCAAGGATACTCTGCTCTAGACCCTTCTTTCCTAACCCTCATTTGCTCTTTTTTTCCATGACTGGAAAACAGTAGAAGTTCCTTATTTACATCAATATGTCCTTCCTTATCTAGCCCACGTTCTTCTAAAAATCAAAATTTGACAGCCATTACCAGGAATCTGGAGCTCCTGCCCTCAAAACACTGCAGATGTTGGAACAATGCCACTTTTCAAACTGAGATGGATTGATTTTTGTTTGCTAAGAGTAGTAAGACATATGGAGCAAAGCTGGGCAAATGGGGTTGAGGTTCAAATCATTCATAAATCATTTTGAATAGCAGAGCTCAGGGCTGAATGGCCTCTTCCTAGAATCATTCTGTACAGAAGAGGCCTTTTGCCTCATCATGTCTGTACTGCCAAAGCTACACTAAATCTACACTAGAAATTGCTGAAAAAGCTCAGCAGGTCTGGCAGCATCTGTGACGAGAAATCAGAGTTCACGTTTTGGGTCTGGTGATCCTTCTTCAGAACTGAAGAGTCCTCCCAGGAGAGGTTAATTTTCTACAATGTGCCCAGCAGAACACCTGAGACAGCCCATCTGGGCAGCACGGTGGCTCAGTGGTTAGCACTGCTGCCTCACAGCGCCAGGGACCCGGGTTCGATTCCACCCTCAGAAAACTGTGTGGAGTTTACACATTCACCCCGTGTTTGTGTGGGTTTCCTCCGGGTGCTCCGGTTTCCTCCCACAAACCAAAGATGTACAAGCTAGGTGGATTGGCCATGCTAAATTGCCCATAGTATTCATAGTTATAGGGGAATGTGTCTGGGTGGGCTGCTCTGAGGGTCGGTGTGGACTTGTTGGGCCAAAGGGCCTGTTCCACACTGTTGGGATTCTATGATTCTATTAAGAGGTGTTGATCTGGCTGCTAATCCCATGCTGGACCCCAATGGAAATCTCATGCCCATCTCTAACTGTTGATACGAAGGTCATGAGACATTGACTTAGTGAATTGCACTGATCACAACCATAATCCTTCTTGATTAATGACCAATATTACATTTTCGAGGGGACTGATTGAATAATGCCCCACGATGTCATGTAGCGAAATACAGCTGTGGCTGCAAACAGAGTCAGTCAAGGAATAAAGAACGCAAACCACCCAGTGATATCCTCCTTTCTGAAACATTACAAGAATCTCATGTCAGGAAACACTAACTATCGGCATTCATTTAGCACCTTGATTGTAGAAATGTTGTCCCCAGCGGGCCTGGAGAAGAATAATGAAAACAAATTCAAAGTAGGGCCAAAAAAGGTGTCGTGCAAAGTGGTTGAACAAATCATCAGTCAAAGAAGTTTGGTTTTATTAAGCGAGGAAGAGGCAGGAAGAGAGGTAGAAGAGATAAGGAATGAAAGCAAACTCATCCTGAGCATAGACTCTCAATCAGTATTCATTTTTGGCAATATTCTTAAAGCCCTGCAGGGCTGGGGTGTGTAAATTCCATAGTTGCCTTTCTCACCAGCTAAACTCCTGCCTCTGACTGGCAGCTATTTAATAAATGGACAGCAATCCCATGGGACACTTGCTCATATGGCAATCAATTGTCCCTTAAGAGCCACTTGCAGCCAGTTGGCAGGAGGAGGTCAATGTGGGTGTGATATCCTGGCAGGTAAGTGAGCTTGAGCCTAAGCAGGAAAAGGGTTTGCCTCCTCCACGGGCCTCAGAAAACCTTTCCTCCATTTGGGTATTTCCATTCCCCAACTCTACGCATGTACCCTGCAATCACGCATTCCAACTCATCAACAGTAGGGAGGCGATGGCCTCGTGGTATTATCGTATTAATCCAGAGACCCAGATAACATTCTGGGGACCCAGGTTTGAATCCTGCCATGGCAGAAGGTGGAATTTGAATTCGATAAAATATCTGGAATTAAGAATCTAATGGTGACCATGAATCGATTGTCAATTGTTGGAAAAACCCATCTGATTCACTAATGTCCTTTAGGGAAGGAAACTGCCATCCTTACCTGGTCTGGCCTACATGTGACTCCAGACCCACAGCAATGTGGTTGACTCTGAACTGCCCTCTGGGCAATAAATGCTGCCTAGCCAGCAACGCCCTTATCCCGTAAATGAATTTTTTAAAAATCACCTGTTATTTGGTTCCAGCAGCTTCTATCTCGGGACTGGGTACAGATCCATCTCTCCCAGCGGTATTTCAGGGATCAGAGGAGTGACCTCCTCCAAGACAGGGGTGGAAGGTCGATCTAAAGCCATTTAAAAATCCTCAGCCCATCTGAGTGAGGAGAGTCTTACAATGGCTTTTTCAACAATGGAGCTTTCACCCATTATATCCTGCATGTAGAGTAACTCACTCTATACTTTTTGAGTCAATTAAAGTACCCATTTCCAAAACATGTGCATCACAGAGTTTGCTACTTTGTAATCATTATGTCCTCGACAGTAACTCAATTTTGTCTGTTAGTCCAAGAGACCACCTCTTTATCGTCGTTGAGTCCAAAAGAAGTTCACTGTAAATCATGAACATCCATAAATAATTTTGTTTACTCATGGAACCTATTAAGTACTCATTTTGTATCCAGTAACTCCTACAGACTACATCACTTAGTAAATGTAGCTAACCAGCAACTCAAATCCCACCAAGGTTTCATTGACAACTTTGGGTCTGTTTAGGGTCTGAGTAGAATGGATAAGTGGGAAGCAGAGAAACGCCCATTGCCACTTGGTCCTCTATGGTAATGGGATGTCGTAGAGTCATTCAGCACGGAAACAGATCCTTTGGTGCAATGTTCCAGCAAAGCCCAGTGCAAGCTGGAGGAACAACACCTCATTTTCCGCATGGGGACCCTATAGCCCTCCAGACTCAATATTGAGTTCTATAATTTTACAGCCTAAACTCTCCCATGTCCCAGCCCCCTACCTCACACACCAGGCCTTGTTACCACATAGCCTGCCGTTACACACCCCCTGTTGTTAGTCACTAACAGTCCCCATGAACAACTACTTATCCTCCTAGCCTGATCGTTAGCAACTCCTTTGTCTGTCCAACTGTCTTTCTCTCTCCTTGGGCCCTATCCTATCGTTTACTCCCTATCCCACCCACCTCCCTATTTTCTGCATATAAACTGACGTTTTCCCAGCCACCATCAGTTCTGAGGAAGGGTCACCGGACCTGAAACATTAACTCTGTTTTGTCCTTCACAGATCCTGCCAGACCTGCTGAGCTTTTCCAGCAACTTTGTTTTTGTTCCTGATTTACAGCATCTGCAGTTCTTTCGGTTTTTATTTGGTCCAACCAGTCCATGCCAAACATAATCCCAAACTAAACTAGTCCCACCTGCCTGCTGCTGGTCTGTTTCCCCCCAAACCTTTCCTATTCATGTACTTGTCCAAATGGCTTTTAAATGTTATAATTCTGCCCATATCCACCTCTTCCTCAGTAAGTTCGTCTGTGTTCTTGAGAACTCAGGTGCTATCAACAGTGGAGGGCATGGACTGGTCTGATTCTCTGTAGCTGCCCACAAAATTTTACTAAGGCTTCTTTAGAAACATAAGGACTTAATTGCTTTAACGTGGCCTCTCTGTTTTCAACTTTGAGAGTTTTCTGGTGAGTGTAACATTTCAAATACACAACTAACTGTGACGGTATTTGCTGGAATCCCTACATCTTTACCTCAGCTTTCATTTTATCACCGAGAATGTGCTTTCCTCGCTGCACTTGAGAGAGGTAGATGAGTGCAGTAAAGCAAAGTAATCCCAGTGCTCTCATTCCAATGAGCAACTCTTGAATCCCAGAGATATGCATTGGTCTGAAATCAACGGTGCACACAACGAATTGACAAAAACTGTATATATTTTACAAGGATAGCTGAAAGGAATATTTCACTGAAATCACAGCCCTGGAAAATGGTTTTAAATATGACAGATATTAATGGAACAGTTATATAACCTAACTGCATTTGCCTACTTTTCTCTTTTTTTGAAGTTTCCTCTCATCATTGAAGGCTTTAAGTGTTTCAGAAAAGAAAGTTCACCATTTGAGTCTCAACACTGCCAGCTCACTCATTATGTTGCCATATCACTGATAGCCAAGCTAAGTGCAGAATAGTGACTCTCAACAATCTGCCTCAGACACATATTCAAAAGTGCATTCCCGATCGGACCAGCAATCTACCCTTCCCTACGTACCCCCACTCATTCCCTCCCACCCCACCCCACCCCCAAACACCTTTTCTCCTGAATCATACAGGTGGCTATTTGGCCCATCAAATCTGTGCCAGTTGTTGGAAAGAACAACCAGTTGGTCCCAATGCCTCTAATCTCACCGCAACCTTACGCATTTCCCATCCCCTTTTCCTACCCAGTTCCCTTTTAGGAGTTAGAACTGAATCTGCATCTTCCCCGGTACAGTATTTCAAATCATAACAACTCGATGTGTAAACAAAATTCTCTTAATCTCTCCCGTGGTTCTTATCTTAATTATCATATGAATTATGTATAGCCAATTATCTAAATCTCTACCCTCTGGTTGTTGACCTTCCTACAATGGAAACAGTCTCTCTTCATTTACTCTAACTAACCCCTTCATAATTTTGAATACTTCTATTCAGGATTGTAGGAATGAAGGTTTGGAACTGTTACTTGCTCTATTTGCAACACGAGACAACATTTTTTCAAATGGAATAGAGAAAGCTTCTCACTTCTCTCCATTATAACACAGCTCCATTGAAACAAATATTAGCATTCTATCATACATTACAGAGAAGGACAGACACCGGATCTGCTATTTTGTCTGCCCTAAAATTTACATTCAGATGTTTTTGTGTCCTTGGTTAAATCTGATTAAATTGCCTCTTTCTCTGATTACATTGAATAAAACAAACACCGGTAAAACAGCAGCCTCTAGCTTGTCACAGATACTATCATCAGCTTATGAGCAAAAGGTATCAGCACAAGGATTTTATTTTGAGTGACTTAACTGGATAGTAAGTTTTCACAATCGTGGAATACATAATAAACAACTGTGTGTGGAATCTCTCCTGATTTAAAGATTATCCATGTTTTCCCTCACTCCAAATTCTGAAGACACTGTTTGCCAAAACAAAATGCAATGTGCAGTATTATAGTTGGAGCAAGACGTTAAGCAGACATAACAAAGATTCAAAC
Organism: Rhincodon typus; assembly: GCF_021869965.1. Lineage (NCBI taxonomy): Eukaryota > Metazoa > Chordata > Chondrichthyes > Orectolobiformes > Rhincodontidae > Rhincodon > Rhincodon typus. The sequence goes on from NC_063343.1 coordinate 7,964,098, forward strand.
ACTTTGAAATATGAGAGTGACCTATCATTGTCATTTCAAGGTCATTGAAACTTCATAACATGTAAGTTTTTTGTGAATTCCCTTTTCATCAATGCAGTGATTAGTACAGGACAAGTTAACATGCATTAATCATTGACAGCTCAAGAATACTATGAGTTATAAACAGATTGTACAACATCTCATGAAACACTCCTGGAACAGGTTATAATCAGTTCCCTGAATGTTGTCCATCAAACAATCCCAGGGTAGGTACAGCATGGGTTAGTGATAGTGTAAAACAGTGTACCCATCAACTATTCCCAGGGTAGATGTAGCATGGGCTAGTTAAAAAAAAAGCTTCCTCTACACTATTAAGTGTGTTCCCTTTAATTTTATTACCTCCAAATAGATCTCTGAGGTGTATATACAGCATCAACAGCAAAAACTAGAAGTCAATTCTGGGAACAACATCTCAACACTAATTGGCAAGTGAGCAGGCTCACTGCTTAGAGGGAACATTGACTGAGAGATAAACCACGCATAGAGTGGGTACAGTATAAAGGCTCATCAAACAGTCTGAGGTCAGGTACAACACAGCTTAGATACAGAGCAAAGCTCTATCTAAAACATCCCATCAAATACACCCAGGTCAGATACAACAGGGGATAAACATAAAGTAAAATACCTTTTAAACTGTCTCGCCAAACAACCCCACAGCACGTACCAGCATTTTCTTTTTGAATTTATTCATGTGATGTGGCTGCTATTGACAGCACAAGGATTTTATTCTTCATTCCTAATTGCAATTGAGAAGGTGGTAATGAGCTGCTTTCTTGAACCCTTTTAGCCCACGGCTGTAGGTACACCAACAGTGCTATTAGGAAGAAAATTCCTGGATTTTGAAGAAATTGCAACACTTTCAAAATCACGATGAAGTGTGACTAAAGGGAAAAAGGCCAGCCACTGTCCTCATCTTTCTAGGTCAAGGGTTTGGAATGTGCTGTCAGTGAAGCCTTGTTGCAGTGTGTCGTGAAGCGGAGATAGATTCTGATGGTGGAGGGGATGAATGTTGAAGGTGATGGATGGGGTGCCAAACAAGCAAGCTACTTTGGCCTAGATGGTGGTCAGTTTCTCAGGTTTTGTTGGAGCAATTGGGAGAGTATTCCGTCATATTCCTGATTGGATTTGTAGATGGGAAGACGGGCTCTGGGGAGTGAGGAAGTGAATTTCTCCCTGCAGGATTCCCATCCTCTAAACTGCTCTTATAACTGCTGTATTTATGTGGCTGGTCTAGTTCAGTTTCTGGACAATGGTGATCCACAGGATGTTGATGATGGGGAATACAGTGATTGTGATATCTAGGTCATTGCCTACTACATGTCTGGCATGAATGCTGACCTGCCACTTCTCAGCCCAAGCTTGAATGTTGTTTGGATTTTGCTGTAGACGGGGAGGAACTGATTCATTTTGTGAAGAATTGGAATGATAAATGTTACAAAATAATCAGCAAATATCCCTGTTTGACTGTCTGTTGGATGGGAGATCAGTTGAAAACTTTTGGACCTTCAACATTACCCTGAGGAACTCCTGCAGCGTTGTCCTTCAGTGGAGATTATTGACCTCCAACAATCACAGCCATCATCATTTATGCTAGGAGTCACTCCAGCAGTAGACATTTTACATTCTGATTCCATTGAATTCCAGTTTTGGGGTACTTTCATGCTATGTCTGGCCAATTGTTGCCTTGATGTCAAGGTGAGTTACGCTACCTCTCGAATTCAGCTATTTTGCCAATGTTTTGGTGGAACCTTCAACGATATTTTGAGTTGAGCATTCACAATAATGACAGAATTGATCGAGGGAAATGTTCCCCTTAACAAAAGGATGGAGAGCCAAAGGACACTAATTTAAAATGAATGACAAAAAAAAAGGTCTCATGAGAAAATAATGTTACAAAAGCAAATAGCTAGGATCTGGAATGCACTGCCTGAGTCTATGGTAGAGGCTGATCCAAGCAAAGCATTCAAAAGGGAATTGAAAAGTTATCTGAGGAGCAAAGGTTTTCAGAGTTACGGGAAAAGGGTGGGGAAGAGGACTAGGTGAGTTACTTTTGCCAGGAACAAGCATGGATACAATGGACAGAATGGAGTTCTTCTGTGTTATATGATTCTAGCCATTGAAGAGACCATAGTTATAACTCTCCATTTCATGAATTAAGATTCTTTTCTGAATTTCAAATGCCTCAGTTTCCAGGTCAAAATTTATTCCAATTAACTCAACAATTGATAGACACTTTCAACAGCAAATGAAGAATTATTTTATGTAAACTTGTATGAGAAGTTCCTACTTATTGCAGATAGAAAATGGAACATTAATGTTTGATGAATACTGTCCTCGATAATTGAAAATATTTCAATCATGAATAATTGAAGCATTTTGATTACAAAACCAGTTTAGTATGATTTGTAAAACTAGCACATGTTTTCAAATGAACTCCCACTCATTAAAAAAAAATCCCTGCTTTGTCTTCTGACTCAGCATTTGTAACAATGTATATCCAAGAGAGTTATAAGAACCTTCCTTCTGTGTTTGCTCAGGGCACTAAACCAACTTGCTTTATTTAAGTAAATCATTTAGATTTTGATAGAGAGATTTGTAACCTTGAGGAAAACAATTAACGAGAAGAAAAAGGTGGGTGCAATGTTCTTAGCCTTCCACTAAAATATTTAAGCGTTACACTTAACTTTGAACAAAAAAAAATCATCCAGTTGAATATACGTGAAGTAGTTGTGCGCAGTCAGACTGTTTGAGTTGCAAAAAGGATCAATGCACTATCCCCAAAACTGCATTATCGGTAAATGGCTAGATTAAATGTATGACTCTCTGAGGTAAAATAGTCTCTGGAAGGATTGTCTTCATCAGGGCTGCAATGTGGCAGGCTCAACAGAATTTTGTCCATAAAACATTAAAATAAGAATTCAAGTTGGAGTCCATGCAGTTATTTGTTGTCAGTGGCTCTACTGCCACTGCTACTGCTACTACAATTAGCACTACTGCCTCACAGCACCAGGGACCTGAGTTTAATTCCAGTCCTGGGCGAATGTCTGTGTGAAGGTTTCACAGGAACAAAACAAAAGTCACTGGAAAAGCTCAGCAGGTCTGGCGGCATCTGTGAAGGAGAAAACAGAGTTAACGTTTCGGGTCTGAGAAAGGGTCACCGGACCGGAAACGTTAACTCTGTTTTTTCCTTCACAGATGCCGCCAGACCTGCTGAGCTTTTCCAGTGACTTTGTTTTTGTTCCCGATTGACAGCATCCGCAGTTCTTTCAGATTTTATTGGAGGTTGCACAGTCTTTCCATGTCGGCGTGGGTTTCCTTCAGGTGCTCTGATTTCTTCCAACAGTCCAAAGATGTGCCGTTTAGGTGGATCGGCCATGCTAAATTGGCCATAGTGTCCAGGGATATGCAGCCTAGGTGAATTATCCACGGGGTAAAACTCCATGCAGGGTTATAGGGATAGGGTTGGTCTAGCTGGGATGCTCTTCAGAGGGGTGGTGCAGACTTGATGGGCTGAATGGCCTCTATTTGCAATGTTTTGAATTAGATTTTGCTGAGGTCTGCCGTCTTTCAGTCTCAAATACATTTTGGGAAAAGCAAACCCAGTGAGTTAATCTACTCCGTTTATCAGCCCTGGCTGTGCAAATTTATTTTCTCCTTTGTACCTGAGCCTTTCCTTCACTGAAACCAGTGTTGGGCTGTGGGCACACGTGGATGGAACCTACATGGATGGCGCAGTTTCCTCTATTGACTGATTTCTGGTGTTTGACATTCAGGCCCTACATGGGCCAAAACCAGAGTTGGGCTGGTCAAGCTCAAAGTAGGCCATGATGGCCTCCAAGTTTCCTAGGGCAGTGGGAGCCTGGACACAGCCTTCACAGTGCCAGAGCTGTGGTAGGTGTTGGCTGTGGGGATATTGAGGAGGCGGGGTGGCAGGAAGGCAGCTGAGGTTCTGAAGGCAGAAGAAGCCAATATTCCAGACAGGCTGTAGGTCCTTTCTACCCTCCTGGGCATTGCAGCAATCGCCGTCCACCATGCAGAGCCTGCTCCCTTCCTCAGCGGTGGTGGCCTGGCTGCATAACCCAAATTTTATTTCAAACTCAAAGAGTTAGGTGAGTGGACAACACCACTTTGTAGTGATCTACCCGTTGAATTTGCCATACCTTCAATTTGAAAGGCCACTAACGGATTTCCAACTATAGGAGCTCACCCATCCATGACTCTTCATTGACCAGCAAGCCTGCCCTATGGCCATTCCACCAACCAGGGGAAAGTCACAATGAATGACTGATTACCACTAAGTGTGCGGCTCGATCTGACCTGCATTTAACACTGACACCTGCCCCATGCTATTGGACTGAGTCAGCTCATTATTCAGTGACTAAGCATTGAGGATGATAGCTTACCCCTTCCCCCACTCTGTCCTTTAGGGTCCCTTAAGCTCAAGCACAGATGCATCTCAAACCTCACTGCTCCTTCTTACAGTATCTTCCAGCAAGGGTTAATTGGCAGCGAGTGTTCAGCAGGAACAGCATTGGGTGACACTGTGCAAGTCTCCCATATTGAATTTGGACATCACATAGTGTGTGCTAGCTGCACAAGTATAGAATGTGTTCATAAAGGCTAATGGAGTGATGCCCCTCATCTCAAGGATGGGGAGGGTGAGTTCGGAGTGTGAGATGAAGGGGATGAAATTGTACTTCAGTTATATAGACCTTGGCTGGACAGATACGGTTCAGTTCTGGGCATCTCAAGAAAAGTTCTAGCATTGATTGAGTTCCAGTGCAAATATATAGAATGAAAATAAAGCTTTAAGGGTTAGATATGAAGACTAGTCAGGTAAACTTCATTTGTGTCCCTGTAAGTGTAGAATATTGTGAGTGTAGGATATTGAGGGTGATCTGATTGAGGTATTTAAAATGATAAAATAAATCTCCTAAGATGGATACTGGAAAGCGATTGCAATCTGACTATTGCATCTTCTTTCTGAAGTCAACTAGTTCAGATGGCATACCACTATAGTCAGTGGGATTTGAACTTGGACTCTCTACTCCAGTGGTAGGGACATTACCACTATTCCACAGGAGCCCTCAGATGCCTTCAGCGAGCAAAACCTTCCTTGCCATTATTCTTCCTATTGAGGGAGTCCACTAGTGGATCACCAGACTGATTCCCAGGATGACAGGATTGACATATGATGAAAGACTGGATTGATTGGGCTTGTACTCACTGGAATTTAGAAGAATGAGGGGGGGATCTCATAGCAACATTTAAAGTCATGATGGGACTGGGCAGACTAGATGTGGGAAGAATGTTCCTGATGTTGGGGAAGTCCAGAATTAGGGCTCAGAGTCTAAGAATAAGGGGTAAGGCATTCAGGACTGAGATGAAGAAGAATTTCTTCACTTAGAGAGTTGTGAACCTGTGGAATTCTCTCCCACAGAAAGTTATTGGGGCTGTTTGTTAGATATATTCAAAAGGGAGCTGGACGTGGCCCTTGCAGCTAAAGGGATCAAGGGGTATGGAGAGAAAGTGGGAGTGGGATACTGAGATTGCATGATCAGGCATGATCATATTGAATGGTGGTGCAGGCTCAAAGGGCTGAATGGCCTAGCCCTGCACCTATTTTCTGTGCTTCTATATTTCCTCCGTGGTAATCTGACTGCTCAGTCAACTCTACGCCAAGCAAGGCAAATCAGTCACTAAGGCTGCTCTGATGAATAAGATTCAATGCTGCTTTAAAATTGAAACAAAACTAGCAATTAGCCAACAAAAGCCAGATTTACATAAACCTTCCCTGCAAAATGTTGATTTGATGAAAATTTGCCTAGTGAAATTACTTAATTGACAATTCTAATTTATAATCCAGAGACACACTTGATTTTTCAATCACCAAGTGAACATAATCATTATTTAATGGTATATCGAAAGAAACAAAGATTGGAGACGTAAAGAAAATGTAACCCATCCATAATTTAATCTCCAGCCTCATTGAACATTAGTTCTACTGTTCTTGGTGTGGAGGATTTTGTCATGTAAGTCGTGATAAGGACAGTTCTTCAGTGCAGCTGATAACATTTTATTTTCTTTGTACAATGCTCCACCGCAGCTAATGAAGCCCATCCAGATTCTAAATGAGCTATTAAACTGAATCAGGTTACTAATTACCAAAGCCTGGCTCTTTAAGGGCAAAGTATGGTTGAATCACTTGATGACTTCTTCGGCTCGTGTTCAGAAGGTAGTGAACAAGGACGTTGAAGCTATGTTGTGTTGATTTGAGTTGGTGGTGTAAATAACAAGGATAAAACAAATCTCCTAGGATGGGAAAATAAACTGAAGGAAATGCAGATGCGAGAAAACAGAAACAAAAACAGACATTGCTTGAAAAACTCAGCAGGTCTGGCAACATCTTTGGGCAGAAAGTAGAGTTAACATTTTGGGTTCGGTGACCCTTCTTCAGAACTGAGTCACTGATGATAACAGTAGAAGGTAGAAGACAGAAGTTGGTTGTGGAGGGTTGCTTTTCAGACTGGAGACCTGTGACCGGTGGTGTGCCACAAGGATCGGTGCTGGGTCCACTGCTTTTTGTCATATATGTAAATGATTTGAATGTGAACATACGAGGTACGGTCAGTAGGTTTGCAGGTGACACAGGACATTGGTTCAGCCACTTTTGGGATATGATGTGCAATTCTGGTATTCCTGCTGTAGTAAGGATATAATCTTGAAAGGGTTCAGAAAAGATTTACGAGGATGTTGCCAGGGTTGGAGGGTTGAGCTATAGGGAGAGGCTGAATTGGCTGGGGCTATTTTCCTTGGAGCCTCAGAGGCTGAGGGGTGACCTTATAGAGGTTTTTAAAATAATGAGGGACACGGTCTTTTCCCTGCAGTGGGGAGGTCTAAAACTAGAGGGCATAGTTTTTAAGGTGAGAGGGGAAAGATCTAATAAGGACCTAAGAGGCAACTTTTTCACGCAAAGGTAGTGCGTGTATGGAATGAGTTGCCAGAGGAAGTGGTGGGGGCTGGTACAATTACATTTAAAAGGCATTTGGATGACTATATGAATAGGAAGGGTTTGGAGGGCTACGGGCCAAATGCTGGTAAATGGACTAGATTAATTTATGATACCTGGTCGGCTTGAATGATTTGGACTGTAGAGTCTGTTTCTGTGCTGTACATCTCTATGACTGTGTAACATTGGAAAAAATAATATTGATAACAGGTAATGTTCAACCCCGTTAGGACTGATGATTGGATCTTGATAGAAATTATTTGTTCTTCCTTGTCAACTGGGAAACCAGAAACTGGAAGGTTTCCAAATTCTTGCTAGTTTTGAAGAAGAAATAGAGGTGAGAGATGGAGTGCTCAAGGCCTGAAAATCTGGCTGCGCCTCCCCGCTGTCAAAACAGAAAGCTGTCTGAGGATGATTTTCTTTACTGTGGGTGATACCTTTCCTGAGCCTCCCAAAAAAATGCTGACTGAATTTTTCAGAATCTCCACAGCAAGTTACCATCATAAGAGGGAAAAGTTTCCCTATCGGAAACGATCAACCACTTCAACACAAACTGTGTCTAATGTTTCAAGAAGCATTTCTCTCACAGAATCCCTACAGTGCAGAAAGAGGCCATTCAGTCGATTGAGACCACACCAACCCTCAGAAGAACATCTAACCCAGACCCAGCCGCCTGCCTTGTAAGCCCATATTACTGTGACTAACCCCCTCAACCTGCACACTACAGGAGCAATTTAGCATGACCATTCTGCCTAACCTGCACATCTTTGTGGGAGGAAACCGGAGGAACCTCACACAGACACAGGGAGAATGTGCAAACTCCACACAGACAGTCACCCAAATGTGGAATCAAACCCGGGTCCCTGGCGCTGTGAGGCAGCAGTGATAACCACTGAGACACCGTGTTGCCCACATGGCTCGTCTTTTGGGTTTCTGCATAAATCCATTTCTATTAAGCAAAGTCTGTCATAAACCAGCATGATCAGCCAGCCCAAATTCTGTTTGAAACTGTACTTTAAAAAGTATTTGCTGATGTGATAAAGTTCGGCAACTTGATTAACATAGTTGAAAATGGATTTTGTCGCAAAAGAAGTAAGGACTTTTCCAATCCGGATGTGGATTTCAAATGTCAGAAAACAACTTTGTAAAAATGTAGAGAATGATGTGTTAGTTATAGTGGGATACACTACTCAGTTTCTTTGCAAATGTATGAAGTAACTAACTCAAAAGCTTTTATTTCATGTTTATTGGTGTTTGCACCCGAAAGGACTGGCTTAATTTTTAGAACATTCTGGAAGGCCTGTAAATGAGCCCAACTAGTGGAAGTCCCAATGGTGATTAACTCCTTATTGGGAATCTGGCCAATTTTGTAAACAGATCCTGCTTATAACACAATGATTCCTAAAATAGTGCAAATTTCTGAAGCTCAGATAATGCTCAGTGTAACTTAACACCGCCATAACAGATACAGAAAATGCTGGGGAAAATTAGCAGGTCTGGGAGCATCTGTGGAAAGAGGAATAGTATTAATTTTTCAGGTTTGGTGTGAGTCTGTGGATTTGAAAGATTAACCCTGTTTCTCTCTCCACAGATGCTCCACAGCATTTTCTGTGCTTGTTTCATATTTCCTGCACTGCTTTATTCAGCAGACATAAGACTGATTTCAGGCCAATTGTGTGAAAAATCCAGTACAATGAAGTGAAAACTCCAGATTTGTTGGAGCCATTTTAAAGGAAAGTGAGAATTTATAAAGTAGGCATTTAACTCACTAATTGGTTTTGTACATACATAGCAACAGGATCAAGCATGGTGGAGATTAATAGGAGGTGGAATTGAAAGGGATCTGAGCATGGCCTTTTTATCACTAATTGTCACCCAATGAAACAAGGGAGGATATGGAAAAAATAGGGTCAACTCTAACCCTATCTCAAACAAACAGAAGCCTGCTGAAACTGCTCAGCTACTGTAGAATTCACCCCATGACATAATAATTGAGCACATATTCCTCTCTGCCAGAATGCTGTCGTTGTGGGTCATGCTAGAATTTAGCCTGATGTGGGTAAACTAACAAGCAACAGTCAATGATATAAATAGGCAACATTTGCAACTAGGATTACGGGATACAAAGTGCTTAAACCAAAGATTGATGAATTAAACTGAAAAAAAAAGAAAAACAAAAGTCCTGCATAATTTGACTGTACAGAAGGCCATTTCCATGAAGCATCCAAAGTGAGGGGTGACCTTATAGAGGTTTATAAAATCATGAGGGGCATGGATAGTTTAAGTGTTTTTCCCTGAGTAGGGGAGCCCAAAACTAGTGGGCATAGGCTTAAAGTGAGAGGTGAGGGTATAAAAGGGACCCAAGGGGCAACTTTTTCACTCAGAGGTTAGCGTGGGTATGGAATGAACTGCCAGAGGAAGTGGTGGAGGCTGGCATAGTTACAACATTTAAAAGGCGTCTGAATGGCTATATAAATAGGAAAGGTTTAGAGGAGTATGGGCTAAATGCTGGCAATTGGACTAGATTAATTTAGAACATCTGGTCGGCATGAATGAGTTGGACCGAAGGGTCCAAGGAGCAGTGCTGCAAAGGCTAGTGATTTCAAATAAACCTGTTGGACTATAACCTATTGTCGTGTGACTTCTAACTCTATTAATGGTAATAATATTGGAAATGGTCAGAGGTTCCAGACTGAAATATTCAAAGATGTTTACTGCACAGTTTGTCAAAATCCCATTGCAACAAGATGGCATGACGACACAGAATGAATTGTCACGCACAATAAGGGCAGATGATCTGAAGCCCTGTGGCACTGCCACATCTGTGAGCCGGGATTGCAAATCCAGGTGTCCAACCTTGGATGGCTCGACCTACTCATTTCAGATATAAAGCTGCACTCTAGACATGCATGGGTTTGCCCCACAGCTTAGGACTTTGTGGATGTGTAGCGAACTGCATGCCTTCAGCAAGGTTCCAGCCACAGTGAATAGAACCAGGCAACCACAGCTGTTTGGCATCTATTGTAATGCAGTGGCCTCTTAAAGAAGCGAAAGCAATCCGAACCAACAAATCAGGAGCAAGTAAAGGCCATTCAGCCTGCTGAGCCTCCTCTGCCATGTAATAAGATCATGGCTGATCTGACTGTAACCTGAAATCCACATTCTGGCCGACTCCTGATCCCCTTTCACCACCCCTTGCTTAACACAAATATATCTAATAACACCAGATATATAACCAACGCCTCAAAAATATTCAAGGAATCTGCTTTGACCACCTTTCCAGAAAAAAAGACTATCAAAGACTCATGACTCTCTGATAGAAGGAATTTTGTCTCACCTCAGTTAATAAGCCTGATTGATTCTCCCACAAGAGGAAACATCTACCCTGTCAAAACCTCTCAGGCCCTTAATGATTTTAAGGTTGTTTTGGTCAGTTTTATTTTGCATCTCTTAGACCCCAAAGACTTTTTTTTTCTCCACTCAAAAATGCACAAAAATGTTTTCTTTTCTTTTAAGCAATTGTTACACTGTTGGTTTCTGCTCTTACGTTGCAAACAGAAAAGGATCCGAAACTCCGTTCGGAATGCTGATACATGGAGGAAAGGAGATGTGATTCATTGGGAGTTCCAAACAGGATGCAGGATGGAGATTTGGAAGGGAAAATTGTGAAAGGCTAGGGACACTTCAAACATTCTGTATACAGAAAGCATTTCAGAGGAGCCTTGTCTTCACTCCCTCCACTTCACTGGAGTAGGTTGCCTCAGAGCCTTGGGAAGGCAGTCACACAGCGGTATTGCCACTGGACTTGTAACCCAGAGACTCAGGCAATGTTCTGGGGACTTGGGTTTAAATCCTACCATGGGAGCAGGTAGAATTTGAATGCAAGAGGAAATATCTGGAATTTGAAAAACAAAGCTAGCCTCATGGTGTCAATTGTCATAAAAACGAATATTCTTTCAGGAAGGAAAGCTGCTGTCCTTAGCTGGTCTGGTAGATGTATATCCAGATTCACAGCGACATGGCTGACTTAACTTAGGGATGGGCAATAAAACGCAGGCCTAGCTAGCAACACCCATATCCCATGAAAGGGAAAAAGAGCTGAACCGTCTTTAGGTCAGCAATATCTTCACATGGCATTTAGGTCAGGAATAGAGGTGAAGCTTTCATATGGCCTCAATCCTCCAGCCCACCTGAGGAAATGCCGAGATCTGTGCACACTTGGGCAAATGATGCCGCACGCTTGCAAAGATAACCCCTTCATCCACCTCCCTTCGATAGGAAGCATCAGCTTGATGCATAGTGATTTGACCCCAGGTTCAATAATTTGGAGCTGGTACCTATGTGACAATAAGAATCTTGACATCAGCTGGATGGCTGTTGCAAGGAGAAAGAAATAGATACAGTGAAGTTTCTAGCAGTATCGAAATAATGTGCACACAGTGGGCATTATCCAGCTGTCATGAAGCAGTCTTTGTACAGCAGTCTAAAATGCATGGACTAATTGAAGGCAGAACTGAAGCTTAATTGGGTTGGTGATGCCATAAGCTGTGTTCAGTTTTTTGAAACATGTTTTGGGTAAGACAAAATTCATGTAATTCAGCATAGGATTACAAATTTACATATGTAATTAAGAACTATAACTGCCTGTAGTCTGGTCTCCTTGAAAGCCCCCTCAACCACACCTCAGAAAATTAATGTCAGACCTCACAAAATTTACCAGTTCACGGGTAATGAGGCTTCAATAACATTCATCTGATGTTTCTTGAAGGCAAAATTAACAATTAAAACAGTTAACTTTCACCAGTGCAATGTATTACAAAGAGCACAGTTTACATATCTGTCTGCTGATTCAGGCACAGCATTATCAAAGCAGTTTGTTGTAGAGTTCAGAGAGCACTAATCCAAGATATAAAGCCTTTAGAAGATAAAAGTATGCTTGTTCAAGACAGCTAATCTGAATGCAACCGAGATATTGAATTTCCCTCAACAGAGCTTGTACTGTTTAATTATTTCCACAAATTAATTGCATACAAACTAGGGATTGCTTATGCTCACAGGTTAATAAACATTTGAAGGAAACCCCACCACAGTTCATTGACACTGCATTTCTTCATGTTTCATTTGTAAACAAGAAACAGAACTCGCCAAAACTGAACTGAACTAGCAAAACACAAGGTCACTGATTGAGTGGGTGGGGTCTTGTGATGCGGTAGTCATGTCTCTACCTCTGGGCCAGAAGGCCCAGGTTCAAGTCCCACCTGCTCTAGGGGTATGGTATACATCCCTGAACAGGTTAATTATGATTATCTACTTTCAGAGTAATAATTAGATCATGCCTGACCCATATGGTGGCCCACTGACCTGCCACAGTTCTCAGTCTTGAAATGATCAATTGTCCAACGTTCAACCACTTTTTGAAGGTAAGAATACCAGGTTTCCACTGCCTTTTGGGTGAAAAGTGCTTCCCAACAATACCCCTGTTTGTGACTCTTTATCTAGCTTATCAAATCATTTACTAACCTTAAACAACGCAATTGGAATATCTTTAATCAGCTTTACTCCAGGGAATACAAGGAAAGTGTGTGCAACCTGACCAAACAATTCAATCAGGTGCAGGGCTGGATGAACACAGTAGCCCAAGCAGCATCATAGT
>NC_063343.1:7977198-8007507 GCF_021869965.1 Rhincodon typus
TCCTACTATCTCTCTCAAACAATTCAATCATTTCGTTCCGGTATACTTTTATTGATTCTATACTACACCCACTTCCAAGGTTATTATATCATCCCTCAGGGGTAGTAAACAGAACTGAATGAAATATGTTATTTTCTAACCACACTGCTGCCTCACAGAGCCAGGGACCCAGGTTCGATTCTACCCTCGGGCGACTGTCTGTGTGGAGTTTGCACATTCTCCCCGTGTCTGCATGGGTTTCCTCTGGGTACTCTGGTTTCCTCCCCCAGTCCAAAAATGTGCAGGTTAGGTGGATTGGCCATGCTAAATTGCCTGTAGTGTTCAGAGATGTATAGGTGGTGTATAGGTGGTGTATGGGGTGATGGGTCTGGGTGGGATGCTCTGGGGGTTTGTGTGGACTTGTTGGGCCGAAGGGCCTGTTTCCACACTGTAGGGATTCTATGATCTATGAACATATTCCCCACCCCAGCTCCCCTGACATGGAGGCCAACGATTCAGTCTGTATATTTTCAAACTATGATTTCTACTAATTCATCTGACACACCTATTGCAAGCAGTAAGAATGGGAACAAATCCTGATTAGCCATTCGTGACATAGAATGAAGTCCTTCACTCTATAACCACTTGTCTTCTGAAACAAATTGTGAGCGATAGCTACGTCTCCTTGTGGAACCTGGTTCATGCTGAATATACAGATCTCTTGACTAAATCTTTATGATTTCTCCTCACAGATCTCAAAATCGATCTGCTCCTAGAATCATTATAGCATATGATGTGGAGATGCCGGTGTTGGACTGGAGTGGACACAACACTAGGTTATAGTCCAACAAGTTAATTTGAAATCACAATCTTTCGGAACGCTGCTCCTCCGAAAGCTTGTGACTTCTGACTTCATTGCAGCATAAAAGAAGGCCATTTTGCCTACTGTGTCTGTGCTGGCACTTCCAAGGGGAAATACATTGACAGCTGCTCTCCTGACATTCCATAGTTATTTCCATACATGAGCTGGAAAACCCAGTTTAAATTTTGCAGACAAACCATCGGTTGAGTTTTGTTCTTGATAACCATTCTGTTAAAGGATCATCTTTTTGTGCTTCACCCGTTTTGAAACACTGTGGTATCAGCTGTCCACATAGAAAAGGAAAAGGAAATTTGACCCATGCTTGTGTTATTCCTTTAAAAGGGTTATCCAATTAGTAACATACTCAAGTTTTGTCCAAGTTGCCCGGTAAATGATTCCTTTTTAAAGATATGTTGACTTTCCTTTAGAAGCTTACGTGAGTGGAATTGTGTTGTTTGAGATGACCACTAGTTAGGATCAATAAACGTAGTTCTGGTTAATGTGAGAAAATGTCAGAAATTCTTTTCAGGAATTTGCTGGAGCTAGCACGTTTTGATATCCCACTTGTTCACAATGCACTAACGTGGAGACAGAAATAAAGCAACAAAAGTAATTCAAATTATTCTGCAGTTGAATTCCCACTCTGCAATATTTACTGGTATTAAATTTCTGTCTAATTTTCTTAAGGATAGTCATTAGTTCCTTTATTTCAAGTTAATGATTTCACGAAAACAGTGCAAACTGAGCCTTGGTTCATAAAAGGCAATGACTGAACTGAAATAATGGACAGCAGGAATGGAAGTCTTTTATTATTAAGATAGTCTTTGAGAGTTTAGCTTATAAATATTACTGAAGAGTTTGAATTATATAATGAGAAGTCTTTAAAACACTGAGGGAAGCTAAAGAAGTCAAGTTCAAGCCCTACTAACTGGATAAGGCCTAAAATTGCTTTGGTCATTGTCAAGATCATGAGGGGCAAAGGAAAATTATGAAAGATAATGTACGAGGTACAAAATAGGATACAGAACGGAAACAATACAGTGATGCTTTGGAGAGATATATAAATAGAACAGAGGGCAGTATCAAGGACTATTGTACAGCAAGCATGAAAATGGTTTTCTTTACATAGAATCTGGAATTGGATGCCAAGAAAGGTGGTTGAGACAGAATATTGAAGTCATTCAAGAAAGAATTCCCTTTTTTGGCAAAATAAGGAGAGTGCTTTTTATACAGGTAGTTAGTTTAATCTGAAATTTTATCTACTAAGGCGCTTGAATCAGACACAATAAAAAAAACTATCTGCAGGGAAACCAGATATGTACCTGAAAGGGAGACATTTGCAAATACCCAATTCCCAGGACATGAGTCAGAAGTTCTGGATTACTGTTACAGTGACAGTAGCACCACATTACCACTGTTACCTTATTGCTAGCTCACATGTCCATGCCACCTCCATTGGCATTTATCCAGTATACACTCTGTGCAGAATCAGGAGAAATGTAGAAATGAAGAAAAATAAACTTTCTAACATTCTGAGAGAGCTCTCACTCATGCACATTTGTTACAGAGAGAAAAAGAAACTCTTGAAACATATCAAAAGATTTTAAACCCTCTCATATTTTCCATTTCTTATTCAAAAAAATTTTATTCAGAGACAGGTAATCATTTAATAGCCTCTTAAAACTGCCAATCAAAATGTGAACTCAGTCCACAGTTGAGATAAGTGTCTTCAAAGCACTTGAATCTTAGTCAAATGTCTATAAAGGGCTCATCTGTAATAGCAACCCTAGGGAAATATCAAGTCTACTGCAGTACGAACAGGTATTAATTTTTTTTTTAAGCTGCACAAGATGGCCTGTCAAACAATGCACTCCAGTCACATGTATTTGTTTTGTTTACTCAATTGACAGCTGTTTTATCATTTTATAAAGAGCTGAGGATTTAAATAGCTTTGGTTCAGGACAGTTAAACAGACCTTATCTTCCCATCAAGAACATTGATACCTCCATCAAATCATGACACCCATAAACTAGAGTGAAACCTGCTGAGTTTCCCACCTGTGTGATTTTTAACCTTATACCTTTCCCTCCACCAGCAAAAAAAAATGCATCTGGCAGAAAAGGAGGCCGTCCTCAGCACTTGGGCTCCTGCTCACCTTTTTCAAAGGTCTCAAGACCCAATAAGGCTCTGCAAAATTCTAGGTCTGTCTTT
This sequence comes from Rhincodon typus, assembly GCF_021869965.1. NCBI lineage: Eukaryota > Metazoa > Chordata > Chondrichthyes > Orectolobiformes > Rhincodontidae > Rhincodon > Rhincodon typus. Next base: position 7,980,251 of record NC_063343.1, read on the forward strand.
GTGGTTAATGCTCAAGTATTCTCTCCATGACTATACAATAATACAGTCTCTCAGTGATTTTACTGCAGTCGTGAGACCACTGCTGTGTATAATTTTGGGTCTCCTTAATTGAAAACCAATATAATCACATTAAAGGCATTCCAAACAAAGTTCACTCAACTCATTCCTGAAATACAGGGCTCACCCTATGGAGAAAGGTGTGTCTGTATTAACCATTGGAGCTTAGAAGGATGAGAGGTGATCTTCTTGACACATCCAGAGAGGGTGTGGATGTTGATATTGGGATACTGAGAGGATGCTTCATCTTATGGGAGAGACTCGGGAATACTGTTTGAGAAAAAGAAGTCTGCTTTTTAAGATGGAAATGAGGAGAATTCTTTTCCCTCATAGGATCATCAGTCTATGTCCACATGGAATTCTTTGCCCCAGTAAGCACTGGAGGTAGGTCACCGAATTTATTGAAGACAGTCAGATTTTTGATGGACAGTGGAGTTTTAGGTTTGTTGGGGGAAGGCGGAATCAAGAACTCCCCACACCAACACCCCCCCCACCCCCATCAGATCAGCCATGATCTTACTCAATGGTAGAGCAGGCTTGAGGGAATAAATGGTTTACTGTTGCTCTGAAGTCCTGTGCTCCAATGGAAAAGCACACTAAATGTAAAAATTCAGGTAATTTGTAATACCTGTGAAGTCATTTGTAGGGGATTGTAAACTTTAATTTTCCAGATCAGTGTTTTCTTGACTGGAGCAAAATGTACAGAGAGAAAAAAAATTGTAAAAGGAATTTTATCACCTTCAGCTGAAAAAAATGATACTTTGCGCAGAAAGCTAATATTCGGGCATTGTCCTTTTCTCAATATCAATGGAAAGGCACTGCTTGGAGATACTCCTGCTCTTCAGCATTCCTTCATTGCGGTTGCAAAGGAATGATCATTGTCTCCTGAGACAATGATAGGCAGAACAAGAGCACTCCAGGCCATTTGCATCTCATTCAGTTCAGGATGAAAGTGTAGTGATTGTAATGAGGTCAGCCAGCTGGACCTCACAGAATATGAGTTCCCCGATTGGGGCGGTTAATATGGACCAATCAGGAGCTCTGGCTGACATAAAAGGATGAATGTCAGGGATACTGAGCCCAGAATGCTGGCTCAGTGAGAGGCAGTGCTATTGTCAAAGGCTATGCATTTGTAAATAAAGGGTGACTGGTAGCGGGATGTCAGCCTCTGAGAAGTTCTTTCAGAAAGAAGCTGCGTTATTGCATGGCAGAAATAATGTTCCTTTGAAGCTTTCTGATTTCCAAGATCACATTAACAGAAACAAATATTATTAATAATATGATAGGGAAGTATGTTATCTGTGTGGAGGCAAGCCACAAAAATACTTGCTCATGTTCAGTGACAGCACCTTGTTCTTCAAAGGCAAATCTAACAAGGTTAGGTACAATAGATTCAGAGATAGTAGGAACTGCCGATGCTGGGGAATCTGAGATAATCTGACGTCAACTTTCCTGCTCCTCTGATGCTGCTTGGCCTGCTGTGTTCATCCAGCTCTACACCTTGTTATCTAAGGTTAGGTACAATGTAGTGTTCCCTCTGCACAAACACAATCTCTGAAGATCACCTTTGCTGCAAAAGTGTCATTCTTGCATTCCCTACAGCTTGCCCTTCATGGACAATCATCACCTTTATTGTATACATTAGGTATTGAACTGGTGTGAGACTGCCCAAAGCTCATAACATAGAGGGAAGGTTTTCATCCTTGTATGGATGGATGGATTTGGGCAGGGATCCCAGAGGCAAAAAACTAGAGTCTATCTCAATCCACCAACAATATTGGAAGAAAAGAAAAGGGAAGCATCACATTTTGCTAGTGTTAACTCATGGTACTGACAGAATTATACCCTGAACTGGCAGTGGTTTCATTTGATCTATCTGTCCTTTCTCCCAGTGTAGAATATGACTTCAGACAACAAGAAGGCAGATTCCATCAAGTGCTACGAGCCCTGGAAACTGAAGATGAAAGTTCACACCAGCCGCATTTACCCAGGGGGAACACGGATACACAGACTAGTCAGAAACAAGAGCTGAAGAATAAAGCACGCAAGCCTAAGAAAGCCTGCTTCTGGTGCTTGTGAGCTATTGCTGTCAAGATTACTGTCACAAAGTGAGCTTTTCTTTTGGTCCCCATGCAACTTTTGTAAATTAAAGTGCATCAATGGGCATCTTCTACATTTCGGGTGAGCTGTGGTTTGCTGCAGCAAGGGAGCCAGGTACAGTAGTCGCAGTGGCTACGTGTGAGGAAAGATGAAAAATTTGAAGAATGGTGAGGTGAGAACATTTGCAAAAAGACCAATCCTACTGACACAACATTGTACAACTGCAGCAAAGTGACAGCTAACTGGTGTAGGCGACCTGTATCATCCAACAGATTAAGGCCAATTGGTACGAGCTGATGGATTACTTACAAACTACATTTGGTTTAATGCAGCACTCTCTCTAATAATTATTTTTGATTAAACAACATAATAAAACACAGCAATAATGAATGTGGTGGAGCATTTAAGAAGCTGATGAAATCGATTCAGTCTAATAATAAAGTCTGCAGCCTCATTCATTATTGGTATTTGTGCAGAGAATGACATTCGTATTCCTGTGTTTCCAAACGGTCATTCTCTTTCTGCTTTTCAGTGGGATATTTGACATTGCAGTTTGGTGCCACTCCCTATGTATCAGTGATGCCACTTTTGTACATAAAAGAAAGTCTCCCCTTGGGGATTTCTGGTTGAGCCCATGCAAAATCTTAGCCCCTCCTTTTTTGTCACAGACATAATTTTCTCCAACCCTGTTCTGTTTTGACATGGAATTTCAGCACAGAAACGGGCCAATTCTTACCACCTTAGCAGGTCTAATTCAGTATTAATGCCCCACAAGTGTCTCCTCCCACTGTGCCTCATCTTACCATACACTTCTTTGAATTTCTGCCCTTATTTGATTTATTGTTGTCACATGTACCGAGATACAGAGAAATGTATTGTACAGGCAGATCATATCATACAAAGTGCAGAACAGGTAGCAGAACAGTTTGCACCTATGCTATTCGCCCCAACAATAGCATATGATATTGGCTTCCACATTATGACAATCATGTTTTGTTCATAACTTAAATCCAAAATTTAAAAGGACATAAAATGCAGGAAAAATTCCAGAAATAATTCATATACTGTAGCTTCAAAACAATTATTCATCTATGCATATCAGCATATTTGGATAATAATTCATGTAATGGAGACACTAATCCTTCTAAAGTAAATGGGGTCATAGCTGCATTAATAAGGACACATAACAATATAACATGAACACTTTGAATGTTTTGCCCCACTATCACCAACACATCATTGACTAATACAGGATATCTCAGAATACCAAATTACACAATGACAAGATTACAAACAGCTCAATAAAAAAAGGCCCCAAGGTTATAAACAATGTAAAATTCTTCTTTTGTTTCTTTTGAGCACAAAGCTCTCATTGTGACCAAAGCAGTGATTTTCAAAAGGTTTCCATTGTGGTGAATAATTTTAACTGAATATTATTGTAGAACAAACTCTTAAATCATGAGTTATTTTAAAAACGTGACACGTTGCCATTAATTTTATGTTCTTCGTAACATGCATATCAGCAGAGTTGAAAGTTCCAGAAATCCATGTGTTGTTTTTTTGCCCAATGCAGGTGGTGGAAGACCGACTGTGCATTTACTGAAATTCTCTGGTTTTATTTGAGTTTCTCAGTGCTTGCTGCTCTTGCTTTTAACCTCTCCTCATTTCAGTGCAGCTTTCCAGAAAATTCAAGCCACGTATAATAACTTCAAGGCTATTTCGGACACCAGTTATATTTTGTGCAACATTAGTGTTAGGCTCAGCATTGTACTATGTGAAATGAAAATAATTGGAAGGTAAAGTGGGTTAATCTATGAAGTTTACTTAAACCCACAGTTACCTTTAAGAATTACTGTTAAGAATCACAGGTAAATAACTGGGCCCTAGTCCAAAGCTAGATCAATTCTCAAGGAAATGAAGACGATAGAATGAATCAGGAAATTGCATGAAGGTGGTAACAGTTTGTGTTTTGGGATCCTGGATATCATAAGAGGAAAAGGAGAGTGAGAAAAGTAAGGTGTCTGATTTTGACTGAGTGACAGTGCAAGGAGGAGAAGGAGACAGTAAGCCATTGCATTTGAGCTTAGGAAGAGCAATGGGAGAGGAATGCAGACTATAATATTTATCGCAATGGAGATAGTCAACAAAGGTTGAGATAAAAGATGAGAGAATTTGGTCAGATCCTTTTTATAGTTGGCAAGTGTTTGAGTATATCTAGCCCGAGAGTATAAGATGGGCTTAGAAGAGGCACCCTAAATAGGAAAAGGTCTTAAGGTTCTGGGCTAAGCTAAGCTTGGATTTCGTAACAGGTCGAGAATTACTAGGATTAAAAATAATTTTCAATTTCATGTAGTTTCTTGAATGAGAAAAGAAAGCAACAATCTAATGCTCCTCAAAGTTTGGGAACAGGCTCCGCATCAGAGAAGCTTTCAAAATATTGCGGCTTATATGCTCTAAAATGCGTACAGGTACATGGGTGCTTCTTATGCACAAACATTGTTTGTACATTGGATATTAAAAAAACAGAATCACGATGATAAAGACAGAACACAATTGAAAGGTTTCCTGTATGATGCAAAATCAAGTTAATTAATGTTCACGGTGGTGACTGTAAGTGAACTACAATTGACTTTGGAGCCCTTGGGGTAGAGAAGGTGTCACCTCTAAGCACTTGTTCATGTCCTGCTGGAACATGCTGTATGAGTGGATACCTGGGGAGAGGAGGATTGAGCTCGACTGCGATGTCTGTTCTCCCTATCTCAACCCTCACAGTTCAGCAACTAGCTGAGATTCTCTGTGCAGACTCACAAATGAAGAACTGAAGAGTTGTTGGAGATAGAAGAGGTTGAACAGTGGTCCTTCAGTAGAAAAGAATACAAGTGCCAAAGAGAAGAAAGAACTATCAGAGTTATTAGAAAGAAATGAAAATATGAAAGTTTATTTTGAAATGTGCAAATGGGAGTAAAATAACAAATAGTTTTGTGTTACATGTGATGCTAATTTTTGGGTGTGTCTTACCTCGTAAATGAGGCTAACACTTGTGTAATAGGCATATGCGGTGCAGGTGAATTTGTATACTGTCTATACAGGAATAAGACTTTTCTTTATATGTTATTGAATAGACCTGTAAAATACATTTAAGCAATGATATTTTTGAAACTGTGTCATTTTGATGGCTTTTCATTGCACACAAATCAGTCAGCTGTTCTCACTGATCAACACACAGAAATAAAGAAATATTTGCATTTACATGGGCATTTTATCAAGCCAAATTTTAAGAGCACTTTTCACCATGTGTTTCTCTGGGGACTGCAGTGATTTCTGGTGTGTAAGCAAATAGAACACTTATAATGCTGCAGCAGTGTTCCAGGAACAGCATTGGGATTAATGATTAGTCTGGTTCTGGCTGCATTAGTTATGAGGTCAATGTTGTCCAGAACACAAAACAGAAAACTCTGAAGCATTTTTGGACACTGTTAACAAAACAAAATACCTCAATGCACTTCAAAATTCAGTATCAATAAGAGGGAGAGACTGAAGAGGCCTGGCCCAATACACAGTCAGATATGAGCTTTAAGAAGGTTTCTTTAATTTATTCTTCTTTAATTTAATTTCTCTAAGAAGCACTTCTTCAATTAGTACAAGAGATCATTAATGTCCATCTGAACAGGTTTCAACATCTCAAAGGAACTGTACATAGTTATTTGGCCCATCATGTCTGTGCTGTTCGAAAAAGAATTATTCAGCCGAACCCTTGGTCTATAGATTTATGGAATCTCAAGCATGTCTAAGTATCTTTTAAATGTGCTGAGGCTTACTGCATTCACCACCCTTTCAGGCAATATGTTCCAGAACTCCAGCAGAGTGTCGAGATGCAGAAAGTCCCGTTGAGTGCCCCAAAGGTGTCATTTTATATTATTTTTAAAGAAGTATCTATGCTTAGAGTAAACTGAGAACCACCAAGAATAATGGAAATTAAGGGCTAATTTAATAAAGTAATCCAACAGATCCAAAGTAGACAAAAAGTTGACAAAAGGAAAATAATTTTAAGACATGATAGTTTAACTTGGTTAAGTGGAACATTAGAAAATCCAATCATAAGTCATCAATGGCTGTACCAGCATTTCTTGCCCATCCCTATTTGCCCTTGCGAAGGTGGTGATGAGCTACCTTCTTGAATCACAGCAGTCCACAATTTTGTTATGGATTGAGTTCTAAGATTTTGAGCCAGCAACAGTGAAAGAACGGTGATACGTTTCCAAGTCAGGAGGATGAGTGGCTTGGAGGAGATCTTGCAGATGTTGGTATTTCCATGTGTCTGCTGCCCTTGTTCTTCTAGTTGGAAGTGGTTGTGGGTTTGGAAGGTGCTATCTAAAGAGCTTTGGTGAATTTCTGCGGTGCATTTGGTAGACAGGGTGGCTACTGAATGTCGGTGGTGGAGGGAGTTGACGTGGTTCTAATCAAGCGGGCTGCTTTGACCTGGATGCTGAACCCACCTAACCTGCACATCTCTGGCACTACGGGCAGTTTAGCTTGGCCAATCCACCCAACCAACACATCATTGGACTGTGGGAGAAAACCAGAGCACCCAAAGTAAACCGGAAGAAAGTGGAAATTCCACATAGACCGTCGCCTGAGGCTGGAATCAAACGTGGGTCCCTGGCACTGTGAGGCAGCAGAGTGAACCACTGAGCTACCATGCCACATAGCAAGATATACCCAATTAGTCACACCGCTACAATACATCAAGCTCAGAGGTAATTCTATTAACAAAAATATTTGCTGTTTCTCTGCAAAGATTCTGCCTAACCAGCTGAGAATTTCCATTTCATTTTCACTTCAGATTTCCAGCATCTGCAGTGTTTAGCTTTTCTGTGTTTTTTTGGGATTGCAGCCCTGTTCTCTAACCTCAACTCTTGAGGCTGGAGTATATGTGGATTGAGCCTGGGGTTGATGCAGAGTGCCAGGAGGCCACCAGCAGCCTTAAAGGGATGGAACATTAAACACTGTTCCACCTTAACGGCAAGGATCAAAGCTAACTTGTGTCCACCCAGGGAGCCACAATAGATCACACTCTGGGATCACGCTTGTGGAGATACACAGATATAAATAATTATGGTGCCTTCAAGGCTCCAAAGGTGAGTCAAACGTAGCCCAGCAGCAAATTCCTGCTTCACCCTGTCAAAGTCCGTGATTTCTGTGAGAAGCATTGTTTTGATTTTACAAACTCCCAGCTGTCCCAGGAAACAGGAGCACATAAACCAGAGCAGATGTAGCACCCACCCCCAGATCAAGGCTTTCGCTGGAGAAAATACGAAGGAACATTTTTAAGCTTGCTGTTTCTATGGAAACAGGAACTGGAATGTTACAATTTTGTTTACTTGGTGATATGTTGAGAATTTGAGACCAGACCATATTTTGTTTCTGTTAATCAGGGCTTATCCAGCTGGAAAAGATTTGAGCCCAAAATGTCAAGGAAGATTCTCGGATTTTCGTTCCATATCCATGCTACACATGCTTGCTTGTTAATCATTGGGCTTTGCACAATATCCCATCATCAAACTCTTCAGAAAATAGTGAGAAAATATGTACTCCCCATATGCTTGGGGCCATTGCGCACCACGTACAGTACAAAAGGAGAGGTACTCTTGCTGTCTGAGTCATAGAATAGAGTCATCGGTGCAGAAAGAGGCCATTCAGCCCATCGAGCCTGCACCAACCCTCCAAAGCACATCTCACCCACACTCATCCATCCCCGCAGCACCACATGGCATTTTTAAACCATGGATAACCCACCACACCTACACATCCCTGGACACAATGGGCAATTTAGTATGGCCAATACACCTAAACTGTACGTCTTTGGTATGTGAGAAGAAACCGGCGCACCCAGCAGAAACCCACACAGAAAATGGACAAGCTCCACGCAGACAGCTGACCAAGGCTGGCATTGAACCCAGGTCCCTGGCAATGTGAGGCAGCAGTGCTAACCAATGTATCACCATGCCACCCACAGTGTACACTGCTCACCCTATACTTTGCTGGCAATACTGAAACCCTTTGAACATATGACAGAAGCAGAGTTCACCAACAGGGTTTGCACAAGTTAAGCAGGGATCCCAGAAGAGATTTTATTTCTCTTTTCCTTCCCTCCATTCAATTACTTACAACCAGGCCGTGTTCTTTTCCCAGTACAATAACCGTCTGATTTACTGGTCGCAGCAACTTTGTTATGATCCCCTGGAGATGGTTGTGAGTTGAACCCTAGGGAAGAGAAAAGTACAATGTTGAGGCACACAATTTATGTTAGGTGCAGGACAGCCATTTTGGATCAAGCTGGGGGAGTGCATGCATCAAGTAACACAGTTTTAAACTTCTGCAGAACACCATAAATACAATTATATACCTAGAACTAGAATTATTTCATAGTAAGACTGATAAAAGTCGCTAGCTACAACAACAGTTCTTTTCTGTCTGTCCCTCCTTCTCTGCTGAATGTGCAATAGGCCCAACCTCTCAGTTTCTCATGCAATCATAACTCCATATACTTGGCAATGGCTCAGAGGTGGCATTTTCATAGAGTCATACAGTATGGAAACAGACCCTTCGGTTCAACCAATCCATGCTGCACATAATGCCAAGCTAAAGTAGTTCCACCTGCCTGCTCCAGGCCCATATCCCTCTAAACCTTTCCTATTCATGTCCTTACCTAAGTGTCTTTGTAACTGTGCCTGCTTCCACCACTTCCTCAGAAGTTCATTCCACACGCGAACCACACTCTGTGTAAAAAAAAAAATTGCCCCAATGTCGTTTTTACATCTCTCTCCTCTCACTTTAAAAAAAAACCCTAGTCTTAAAATCACTCACTCTGGGGAAAAGACCCTATCTAAACCCCTCATAATTTTCTAAACCTCTATAATATACCTCTCAACCTCCTATGCTCCGTGAAAAAAGTCGCAGCCTATCCAGCTTTTCTTTATAACTCAAACCTTCCATACCCAGCAACATTCTGATAAATCTCTTCTGAATCCTCACTTGCTTATCACATCTTGAAGATAGAATGTGCGTGCTCTTCACTGCCAAGGCAGAGAACCTGTCAGCACATTTTCTAACCCTGTAGATTCATTTAAAGGGTCTCATTAGAGCCAATCATTGCTCTGGTAAGGTGGGCAACAGGATATACCCAGGCTCCTCAATCCCAAATGCAGATCATAGGTGGTCATGGGGCAGTGAGGGCTATTCACAAGGCACACCTCAGTCTTGTCTGTCTTTGGCCCATTTGTTTTAGAAGGCATTGGGCTTTCTAGCCTTTGTTCCTGTCTCACGCCCCCAGTCAAATTCCCGTGCACCCTTCATGCATATTCATGCATGCATACCCCTCCATGCTACCCCCTAGCCCCATGCAACTCCATAGCCACTCACCCATTATCCACCAGGGGCAGATCTCAAGTGCCATACCGAGCTGAAAAAATCAAAACTTTAACAATCCAAGAAAGCTTATACTCATATACACTTGGTGGGGAAGCAAACTCAATCATTCAACCCATTATAAGGTTTTTAATCAGCTCAAGATATCAATTTATGGTAAAATCAAACTTATACTCAGCTACCTATCAAAGATATTGAATCCTTTAGTAGTCCCTTTAAACTATCAATGAAGATGAAAATTCGGAGACACCCCTCCATGCTGAGATATTTGCATTTCAAGCTTTTGAAACTCAGCAGAGCGTTCATAGTTACCTCAGCTGTAATAACAGCCCCTTGTAAATGGGGATATCGAAACTGTAGGAACAGATTTTCGTTTCCTAACATACACATGCTGGACTGTCATTCAAAGCAGTCTAGCAGACAATGTTTTCTTTAAACTGTAACTGGCAGATTCAGTTTGTTTACATTATCATTTTAAAGGGCTGTAAATTTAAATAACTACTTGAAGAAGGGCAAATGAGTGACCTTTTGGTTTCATGGCCAGAACGATATCCCTCAATTGACATTAATGAAATAGATTATCTGGTCCTTTATGTCATGTCAGTATATGGGAGGTCACTGTGCACAAGAATCCGTTACGTTTCCCAGATTACAAGTGACTACTCTCGAAAAGTACTTCATTGGCTGTGAAGAATATTGAGACGTTCTGAAATTGTGACAGGTGCTATATAAATGTAAGTTCCCTCTTGTGACTTCAGTCCAGACCCTAGAAATTGTAACATTCTTTACTCATGGCTTTTCCAGCCTTCTTATTGGACTTGCAGGGGAGTCAGTTAGCTGTTGGTTGGATGCCTGGTTTGCAATACAGACTGATGCCAACAACGTGGGTTTAATTACTGCACCAGCTAAAGTTACAATGACAGTCTCCCCTTCTCAACCTCTCCCTTCACCCAAGGCATGGTGACCCTCAGGTTAAACTAGCACCAGTCATCTCTCTCTCTCTCTCTCTCTAATAAGAAAGCAGCCCTATGGTCTAGTACGACTATAGCAATTTTACCTTTACTGATAATATTGGACTTGTCCTGATTATAATCACACATTAAATTGGCAATACTTTTGATCCGATTATCTCTGCAAATTGAGCTTGTCCAATTAGTAGGCTCCGGTACTTACTTGGAGAAAGGGCTAGAGTGGGGGCATGCTATTTTGCAGATACAGTACCAACCCCTGTTTCGATGGAGGTGACTTGGGACTGGGGTTAAGAATTTTGCAACATTTTTTACACTTCCTCCAAGTCAGTGTTGCAATTAATTGCGCAAAATGAATAATCTATTAAGCAATCATTAAATCAGCGGGGGCAAAAGTCTGAGACAACAAGGTGTAGAGCTGGATGAACATAGCAGGCCAAGCAGCATCAGAGGAGCAGGAAAGCTGATATTTCGGGTCTAGACTCTTCTTCAGAAAATCTGCTGTCCCAAGCTAGAATGGCATCTTCCATTCTGCAACTTGTTTGAAGGTTGGGTGGGGTGGTGGGAGGGGGGATGGGGTTTGGAGAGTGGGACCATCCAGGACCATTGAGTACGCTTGCCTTCATTGATCAGACTTTGAGTACAGGATTTGGGACATCGTGTTGAGATGGTGGAGGATGTTGGTGAGGCCTCTGCTAGAATATTGTGTCCACTTCTCATCACCCATTAAAATTGGAAAGGGTTCAGAAAAGATTTACCACAGTGTTCTTGGAAATAGAAGGTTTGAGTTATAAAAATAGAGTGGAAAGGCTGGAACATTTTTCATTGGAGTGTAGGAGGTTGAAGGTTGACCTTGTAGAGGTTTGTAAAATCATAGGGAGCGAGACCAGATGAATGACAAGAATCTTTTCTCTAGGTTGGGGGAGTTCAAAACTAGGAGCCATATTTTTAAATTGAAAGGAGAAAGATTTAAAAGGGAAATGAGGGGCAACTTTTTTTACACAGAGAGTGGTTCATGTGTGGAATGAACTGCCAGAGAAAGTGATGGATGCAGGAATGTTTGCAATGTTGAAAAGACATTTAGATAAGTTCTTGAATAGGAAAGGTTTTTGCAAGCGCAGGCAGGTGGGATTAGTTTACTTTGGAAACATGTTCGGCATGGGCTGGTTGGACCAAAGGGTCTGTTTCAATGCTGTATGGCTCTAGGACTCGATGGAGGCCGGGCAAAGACTGAGTTGTCTGCCCCAGTCACAGTTGAAAAGGCTGCCAACAATCTACCGTACACCAACGACGGCCAAGCTGTTGAGATACAGATGTCGGGAGCTGGGTACCAGCAAGTCGGGTTTGCCTTGAGAGTTTGAGTTAAAATAGACCCTACATTACGGCGGCAAACACTGAGATGTTCTCTGACTCCTGCTGGTGGCTGTGGGTGTCGGAGAAGAGCAGGATCAAATTAAACTTCCAACTCCCTGGTGTCCAACAATCTGGCCAGTCCAGTGCTCACTGAAGCTGAAACGGTGAGGCAGCATTTAGTCTCTCAGCTGGAATTGCCACTTTCACCAATAAAGTGGGGGCAGCATGCAGAAGAGGAAATGAACCAGTTCCTTTCACTGTACTACTTTTTTCAATCAATCGGGCTGTCGGCAGGGCATAAATTTAACATTCTACAGAGACCTGGAACCAATTCAGGGCATGCATCTCTCGCTGTATGCTCTCAATGTCAGTAATTATAAAAATAATGGTACATTAGATTGCAGTATATTCTCTCTGTACCTAGGTTTTATTCCTGATTTTTTGGCTTTCAAGTCATTCACGCTTCACCTACTTCATCACTTCCTGAATGCTGATGGTTTCTAATAGGTGGCCTGTCCGAATCTGTACACAGGGCTGATTCTGTCTGTCATTTTCTGTCCTGCTAAAGGCTGCAAAAGGCAGCAGAGCTATATAATCCTCGTCAGATGAAATTAATTGGACTGACGTTGAGATCGTGAGAGGTCATTTTTATCTAGAGGAGTTGGGTGATTTTGATATCCCGTCTTGTTTCACTCTCTGCTCAAATTCCATTTCACAATTACTTCAATGGGAGAGCTGTAAAACTTCCAGTGTAAACCCATCCATTTTTCAGTCAGTGGTTTAAGTGAGAATGATCCTCATTGAAAATGCTTCTTTCTGAGACCTATCTTGTTGCCAATGGATTTCACTCCTGGACCAGCTACTCTTTACACTTTCTTTTCAACCTTAAAAAGATATGCCAGCAGTAATGTCCTCCAGTCTTCGCATGGCACATTATGTTTCAACACAGTGTTTCAAAGAGCCATAATTTACTGAAACAAGATAGCTAATGGAACCTGCTGTGATTTCCATTTGCCTTTGAACGTTTAGTTTTTAACTGTGTTTAGTTTTAACTATTGAAACTAGGGAGCTGATAGCTGTGAAGGGAGGAATAGTGAGCAGGACAAGTAACTGTGTCTCTTTCCCTCAGCAAATAGAACTTCCAGAACTAAGAAGGAGGTACATTAGAGTGCACAAATTTAAAGTCAAATCAGGTACAGAAACAGCAATAAGCATGGGGAAAAGTTAATTGGTTTAAGAAAGAAATATGGCGAAGATAAGCAGACAAAAATGAAAAGTATAAAAAGCATCAAAATTTTACAGTTTTAAAATTTCCAACAATTAATTCCTGAAGGGATGAAACTCTGCTTTTGCAGTTTACTAATCTCCGGTGACAGAAATGGTGATTGGCATGAAGTAAAGTGTATTATGCTTTTATATAACTAGACATGTAAAAAGAAGACTTAAACTTTCTTTAGCTTGCATCGACTGCGTATATGCAGCAACTTTTATACCATTCAATATATTGCAACAGTGAAACAGAGAGTGAGCTGCCACTTCCAGAGGCAAGTAGGGGCACAGCACAAATTGTAATGTTTTGGATATTCACATTAAACTGCATGCTTGTCCCTCACCTGAATTCTTTGTGTCATTTAGACTTAAATAACATAGAGCATTTTTAGCATTTTTTTATTATTTCACGAGGCATGGGCATTGCTGTCAAGAACAGCATCTGATGCCCATTCTAATTGATTTTGAGAAGGTGGTAGTGAGTGGTCTTCTCAAATTATTAAAGTCAATACTGCGTTGGTACATTCACAGTAATGTTAATAAGGGAGGTTCAGGAGATGAACTCAGTGACAGTGAAGGAATGGCTATACAGCTCCCAATCAGGATGGTGTGTGGTTTGGAGAGGAGTTGTAGGTGCTGGTGTTCCCCTGCATCTGCTGCTTCATCCTGCTTGGGGTGACCAAGTTTGGGTTTTTGCAAGGTGCTTTTGTTTTGATAAGTTGCTGCAGTGCCTCTTGTAGATGGTATACACTGCCTCTACTGTGCACACGGTGGGTGGATATAGTGCTTTGTTAATGTCTCAATGTTCTTAGTGATTTATGTAATACATTTCCACATTGAAAATGGACAAATAAATGAGAGAATCAATTGGTTCTACTAAAGTGACAAGGGCAAGAGATGGAGAGGAACAATTGGTAGATTCAATAAGATTTCACAGTGGATGCCCAGAATAGTTTGATCTGCTGGTTAGAATACTTTGGAAGTGCAAACAGAACAGGAATGCTTGGCCAGTGAAGGTTGGAGGTTCACTTGGAATATGGTTATGAAGGGCCACAGATGCTGGTTGCACTGCAGCAACATGTCAAAGTTTCTTCATTAGCTTGAAGAACATTTAGCATATAATGAAGCCACCATCACGTAAAGTTCCCCTCCAAATCACACACAATACCAACATTCTTCTTCACTGCTGCTAGGCCAAAAACGTGGAACCTCATTACTTAACAGAGTACTGGAAGCAAACACTCTAGATAGAGACCAACATTTCCAAAGTGAAGGCTCACCACCATCTTTATAAGTGTACACCTTGAGCTGTGCTATAAATACTAACATTTGTTGGTAATGTACATATCACAAGAAAAGTTCTTTCTTTAAAAAGATGTGCTGTCTCAAGCTGCACTATGAATGTCACTAGTCAATGAGCCTTCTAGACGGTTACCAATCCAAATTTATAGTAACAACCCATATCTTTGACACATTTAAAGAACATTCCATCATTCTCTGAATGTTAACATTATTGGCACAACCAGTGTTTATTGACCATTGCTAGTTGCCCTGAGAAAATGGTGGTGGGTTTTCCATTCTGGTTGCTGGAAGAGACTTCAATACAACCATGTGTGTTTACCTGTTAACTCAGGGATTAAAGCTGAGATGTTTCTGCTCTATGTGGCTCAGTGTGACACCTCACAAAGCAGAAACCCTCTAAGCTGTCATGGCCTCCCTCCAATGTTGCTTTTTATTTCAACAGCACCGCATTCATTCGGCAGTAACTAACTGTCAGGCTAGGCCAGAGGATCAACTTTCACAGGCATTAATAAAGATGGTACTACCTATGTTAAGAATATAGAGTTCTTTTTTCCATACAGTAAGCCATCCAGACAGTAACAATGAGCTTTAAGTCCTTTGAATATTTGCAAAAGAAGACACATTCTGTAGCAGCATTTTGTCTTCCACTTATCTGGTGAATTCACAGGAAATAGCAAAGTAAGGGGCAAATAACATTTATATCGTCTGAGTGGAGAGTGCTGATTGATTGGCATATGGGTTGTAATCAGTGGAGGCATTATCAGGAGAAGGCAGCAAGTGATGATAATTGACTGTTAACTGCCAGACTTTGTATAGATTTCAAAATAGACAGATTCATTCTGATTCATCAGGGCATTACCTAATTTGTTGAGTTGAAATGGGTGCGTATATTCTTTCTACTTGCAAATGTAGGTGTATTAATTTATACCGTTTCCGGTACACCCAAGTGCTCACATTGCAGGCTTGACTGACAATACTAATCTGGTTATCAGTGTAAGTTATTGATTGTCCAGAAAATCTTATCCAACTGCAGGCTCATTCTGAATGTTGGATACCGGATTGCTTTGACTGACAGGAAATCTGGCGCAGGTTTAAAAAAAACTATTCTTACAGCTCTAATAGATGTCACTTTTAACACGTTTGGAGGGCTGAGGTCATCATCACAACAGCTGAGATCATCATCAATGTTTAGCTGTGTTTCAAAAGTTTCAAAACCATATACCACAGTTGGAGTTAGGGGAAATGAGTCCACATTTTCATTGGTCATTTGAAGAGGCTATTGTATGATCAGATGCCTTTGATTTGTTCTTGAATAACCAGAGCTTTCAAAACACACATGTCTTTTTTTCAACAATACTCAAGCTCTGGACTATTTAAGTAATTTACTGTCTTGCTGATGATCTAATATCTATTGCAAAGTGCATCTTCCTTACTGAAGTGAAAGGGCAACATCACATATTAGACCAAAGAAACACCAGCAAGGATTTGTTATCTCCACTGTTTGAACACGCCGCACTTCATGAATAAACATTCTCACTCCTGTGCAGCTATGTTATATAAATAACAATCCAGTAGTCAAATCTCTGGCATAACACATTAGCCTCAAGGTTCCTTGGTTTGAATGCTGGCATGAGATAAATTAGGACATGCAGAAATTTGGAATGTTAAAATTGTCCTTTAGCACCCCCAACATGACTGGAGAGTATGTTAGCCGAGATTGCAGTTTCTGGTTGTTTCCCAAAATAATACTTTGTTGTGGAAAATATCAACCTTGACAATCTCCCATGACCAAGCTCATTGAGTCTCTGAACTCATCCATGATGTGCTACCAATTGGATTAAATAGGATGAGGGATGCCTGTGTTTCTGGAGCAACTCAGGCACTTTCTCAAAGTATGTTTGAAGGCATGGGCATAATTAGCCCCTCAAAAGGATCTTAAGGTAATTAGATCTGAGAGTTAACAATTATTCAGTGGGATTATATAGGGGCCATTACAGTAGCTTCCTGATTGCTGCTCAATCTCTCTATGGAGTGATCTATCAGGTTTCCTTCTGTACTCCAACATTTCAGTGGAATATGCTGTTTTGTTATTTCTTTGGAGAAGAGTACATAGTTGGCATTCTCCAATATGAGGTGCAGTTCTTCATCTACAGAAACATGCCACTGCTCTTCAAATACTAATTTGATCAGTAAATCTCGAGCTAACAATAGCGTGGGCAGCACAGTATGAATGTCAGACCCGGTGAAGCGAGTGTTCAGTCAGAATCCTTGGTATTTTATCATGATTACTGTAACCTTTACTTGGTTCTCCCACAATCATGCTTCATGTTGAACTCCCAGGCTGATCATTCCTTCACTTTCCATGCTCAAGGTAACTTCACCCATCCTGGCTTCTCTGGGAAAATTCGCTCACCTGAAAGCTCAGGTTGATGAACATGGGTACGGTGCTAGCATCTCACTGTGGGAGCTCATACTTTATCCTGTGAGCCCTAACCAGGCAGATTGATAGGCAAATGATGATTTGAATTTCTGTAGCACCTTCCTAACCTCAGCAGGTCCAAAAAACCTTGAAGCCAATGAGATGCTTTCGAAGTGTAGTCACTTTTGGGAAAACTGACAACCAATTTGAACATAGCAGGATCCCACAAACATCAATTTGATAATGAGCATATAATCTGCCTTTAAGTAATATTTGAGGAACAAATACTGATCTGGACTTCCAGAGAGAAATGCCTCAGTCTTTTATGAGAAAAAAACCATGAGAGAAGAGAGATAGATCTTCATTTTAACATTTTAGACAAATATACAGCACTTCCAGCAACACAGCACACTCTCAATATTGGACCAGAGCGTCAGCCTAGCTTAAGGTTCATGGGTGGGACTCAAATGCACTTTTCTCTGACACAGAGATCAGGGTATTTGCTGGGAAGTTTTACTTTTGTTGCTTATATGAGTCTGGCGCCTGTAGGACATGTGTATAAAATAGAGTTCTGCATTGATTTCTACATATTTTCTCAATTCTTTTTTACACAGACTTCAACTGATAAGGCCCAGAAGGCGCACCAATTCACGAGCAGCTATTTTTCACCTCTGCTCATGGTAAATTTAACACATTGCTGTCATCCTATTGATTTCTTGGCATGCAAGAAGACTGTCTCCTTCCTAACCTGGGAGCATTGAGTCAATTACAGCAACCTTATAGTTGATCCTGCTGAGCTCAGCTAACAAGGGATCGAATCTGAAGCATCCTGCTTAATTTCTCTCTGTTAGCTACTTCCTGGATAAACTCACTGCACCATCATGAACACACTGTCCAGTCAGAGTAACAACTTGTCAGCTCTTACAAACACTTGCATGTTTACTTCCAAACGTAAATCAAATAAATAAATATGAATAGTAAAAAGTGACCCAGGTTCAGCGCACTTGAATTTTCACTGGGTCTTGAAGCGTCACTTCATTTTTACAGCATTTCTGTGAGATTTGACTGCAAAAGTGAATATTAAAGTGCGATCACTTAGAATATGATCGCATCCACTAGGTTATGAAAATTGATGTACATTTTGCAACCAGCTGGTGAGTAGCATTATCCCTGTGTCTTGCATACTGACTTTCCTAACCAAAGTCTACCAATTACAGGAAATATCTCTCCACTGTTCCTAGCTCACAAACCTTAACAGAACCACTAAACCAGATATTCAGTTTAATGACTCACTCTTTTCCAAAAGGAACAAAAGTCAGCGCTGATTAAAAGAAATTCAGAAGAATAAATGATAATGAATAAAGCAACATCAAGCCTCAACTCTGTCAGGTTTTGACAACACCAGAAAATTATATAAGGTCAGGATACAGATGCACCAACCTAAAATAGTTTAGGTCCAATGACTCTGTGGCATTGTTGATTTCACATCACAACATTGCACTCAAACTAGGTAATGAGGTTGCTGACTGTATCAAATTTTGGCAGCGCTGCCTTAAAGACACACAATAATAAGCTCACAGAATCTGCAGTCCAGGAATGGGCTATTCAGCCTATTGCATCTGTACTAGAGATATCAAATCTCATCACCTATTCCTACCCCTCTCCAAATTGTTTGACAGCATGGTCTTAGAGTCATAGAGTCACAGAGTAATACAACACTGAAACAGACACTTCGGTCCAACCTGTCCATGCCAAATTCTTGAACAAATCCTGATACAAAGTCCCCATGTTACTGATTCAAGGATCAAAGGACAGGGTCTTTCAACACTTGCTTAGTCATCTTAAAAACCTCCAAAAAGTGTTCCGATAACCTTCCTTACTCCATTAAAACAGCTTGTATTAAAATCTTTGTTCAGATTATACCCAGTTTCTTGTTTTATCCCCTCCGTGATTATAGCGCCCATCCCATAATAGGGTTCTTTACGATGCGCACCGTACTCTAACTAAAGCTCAGTTCCACATATTTGCACATAGACTAAGTGATATTACTTAATTTATGATAATAAAAAAAATCTCTCTTTGCATTTTTAAAAGCATTTTTAAAGCAGTCTTAACCAACAAGTAGACCTTGGAGTGCAGGTTCATTTTTTCCTTGAACGTGGAGTCACAGGTAGACAGGATAGTGAAGAAGAAGTTTGGTACACTTACCTTTATTGGTCAGTGCATTAACTATAGGAGTCAGGATGTCATATTGTGGTTGTACAGGACATTGGTTGGGCCACTTTTGGAATACTGCATTCAATTCTGGTCTTCCTGCTACAGGAAAGATGTTGTGAGACTTGAAAGGGTTCGGGAAAGATTTATTAGGATATCGCCAAGGGTTGGAGTCTTTGAGCTATAGGGAGAGGCTGACTAGGCTGGGGCTATTTTCCATGGAGCATCGGAGACTGAGGCGTGATATTATAGAAGCTTACAAAATCGTGAGGGGCATGGATAGTGTGAATAGCCAAGGTCTTTTTCCCGGGGTAGGGGAGTCTAAAACTAAAGAGCATAGGTTTAAGGTGAGAAGGGAAAGGTATAAAAAGGACATAAGGGGCAACTTTTTCATGCAGAGGACGAATGGAATGAGCTGCCAGAGAAAGTGGTGGAAGCTGGTACAATTCCAACATTTAAAAGCCATCTGGTTGGGTATATGACTAGGACGGGTTTAGAGGGCCAAATGCTGGCAAATGGGACTAGATTAATTTAGGATATCTGGTCGGCATGGACCAAAGGGTTTATCTCCATGCTGTACAACTCCACAACTCTATTCTTTTATTCTAATAAAAATGTTTGTCAGGTAAGGTATAATTTCTGCTGTTGGTGTTCCTATTATCAGATATCATTATTTCGGACTACTGGGTGTTAAACTTTATTGCCAACCTGTCACCCAGGCTGGACAGATAGGCAATCTCATACACGTACTGTTACACTTTCTTTTGAGGAAACTTATGTATAGAAGTAGGCCACTCAACCTCTCAAACATGTTCTATCATGCTGTTAGGTGATGGCTGACCAGTATGACAACATCATATCTATGTTAAGATCCATGCCAGTACAGTAACATCAGAAATGTGGCACTGACCACCTGCTTGTGAGATTGCGTCTCTCACTTGCCAAGGAGTGGATGCAGAGAGAGGCCTGTGTACCATTCACAACAGTTAGCTGCATTCAAAAATAGAAGAGAGTTTTAATGCCTCGATTAGAAACGTAATGTTTCTTGGCAAGCAGTTTCTGCAGCAGGGGTTCTACCTCCAGAAAGATGACTAGTAGGTGGAAACAAGGCAAGAGGAGCTGCATTCCAAATTGCCACATATTCATTGTGTCCAACTCGCCCCCACACTCCCCTGCAGTGTTGGCAAGATTCTGACCTTTGTCTTCCATTTTCTAATGGACTCTGTATTCATTTGCATTCTTTGTAAGGATGTGTGCATGGTTGGCCAAGTGAATAACTATTGCATTGAAGAAAATGCTGCAGATGCTTGAAATTTGAAATAATAAAATTCAGAAAAAAGCTGGAGAAACTCAGCAGGTTGGGCAGTATCTGCGTTGAGAGAAAAACGGAGTTAATGTCTTGAGTCATAATTAATTCAAAACATTAACTGTTTCTCTCTCTCCACAGTAATTATTTTCCAGCTCTAGTTGTCCTGGATAAAATAGAGGAGCTTGGTAAGCCACATTAGAGGACAGATAAGTATCCGCAATATGAAAGTGTGACGGAGTCAAATACAGACTGCATAAGGACAGCACATTTGTCTAAAATTATGAAATGGCAATGGGTACAGGCAAACAAATTGTTTCTAGTCACTGAGGGGTTTGTTTCAAGGAGCTATAGACAAGAGATTAATTGTAAAATATTCAAAAGTAGTGGACAGGAGAGGAGTCTCCACCCGAAGAGTGTGTGTGGTAGTCCTTCATAGAAAGGAAAACACTTGTTGATGGCAAGGATCTGTACATGGGGAGACTGCTGAGCTACAGCCACCTCATGGTTCTGTCCAGGATGCTTTCTCACTGCCTGCCATAAGTGTCTCAGAAACATTTACAGATTGATTATCAATCATTTTGGCCACAGTATTGCAATGATTGTAACAAGGACAGCCAGCGGGATCTCATGGTGCATGAGTTCCCTGATTGGGGCTATTAATCTGGTCCAATCAGGGAGCACTGGCTGACATAAAAGGGTGAATGTCAGGGTTATTGAACCCAGAATGCCTGACGCAGTGAGAGGAAGTGCTACTTTCAAAGGATATGCATTTGTAAATGAGGCGTGATTGGTAATAAGCTGCGAGCCTCTGAACAGCTCGTTCAATTAGTTTATATAAAACACAAAATCACATTACAAGCTATGAAACAGACATTACAGCAAGCCAACTGATTTTCTGTGTGCAGCATGTAGAGCTACAGCAGTCTAATTGCTAGGCAGATGCCAGCCTCTGAAGAATTCTTTCAATGATGACACATCCTGCATTGCCATCAAGGACCAAGGTCGGACCTTCTGGTTTAGAGGTAGGGACACTCACATTAGACCACATGAACTCTCCAACACAGAAAGTCGTGAGGCTGTGGAATTCAGATCCAGGAGAAACAATGGTGACAATGTCTATGAGTATGTTTATGTGTGACATGTGCCATGAAATAACAGCAAGAGGGGTTTAAGTCTACAGTCTGGAAATTGGAGAGAGACACTAAATATTCTGAGTGCTTAGCACCCTTGTCCTTCCAGACTGTGGAAGTTGTAGGTTTGGGACATGCTGCCAAAGAAGCTTTTATGATTTGCTGAAGTATAAAGCTTTGACAGTCCTGGATGGGAGGTTGTACCAGAAGGCTGGTCCGAATGCATAGCACACTGCTTTGAGATGCCAGTTGTATATTTGACCATTCTAGCTATCGGATCAAAATCTTTGCACTTGAGCACTATTTCCGATCATCATTGGTAAATGATTGTCACGAGTCATAACTGATTAGTCTTATGACTGTGATTGAATTCAATGGGGCATAAATTCAGGTGATCTGTTACACAGATATCCAACCCTATCACCTCACATTCCAGTCAGCAGGTTAATTTAAAATTGGGTCTTCATGGTCTGAAGATGACTTTGGAGAACTGAAGGTTACCTTTCTGTGCTATGACTGAGTGTTAGGTTAATGTATAAAATTAGTTTTACTACAAGGAACTTGATAGGAATCAGCATTTCCAAGCTAGAGAGGGAATGGAGGAAGTTAACGAGATTCTTTAGTTCAGCAAAGAGAAACAATGGCCAGATATCATTTCCATAGAGATGGAGCAAACATTATTTCCTGGTAGCTTTGCATTTTTTGATCCATTCAATTGTTGAATTCCCCAGACATCCTGCAACTACTCTTCATCTAAGCCAGGTAACAGACACCTGTGTTTTCAATTTAACAGAAAAAGACGGCTCTATGGTGTTAAGGAAACAATATGGTCAGAAATCTCAGGGGAAATTAATGAATGAAACTAGATTGGAAGCTGAGTGAATATAAAAACATTTTTGAAAAGACAGATTGACCTCAGATTATTAGAAAATTGGGTAGACAACATTAACCAATTTATTTCATACTAAAATCCATCTGATTTCAGCGCAGGTATTAAATCATTCGTACATACTTGTACATGAGTCAGCAGGAAAACAACATGCACTGGCTGATCTGAGTTTACAGTCTAATGAGTTTTAGCTATAATTTCAACGTAGTTTCATTTAACAGTATGTACGCTGTCTGCATTTTAAAGAAAAAGGAACATTTTGCATTTCAGTCATGCCTTTCACAAGCTCCAGCTTTTACAAAGCACATTTCAGCCAATGAAGTACATTTGAAGTGTAGCCACAGTTGCAGTGTAGGGGAAGGCAGCAGGAATTAAGCTGTAGGGATATTTATCTCTGGGAGATATCACAGCCAAGAACAACATTGTCCTTAACTACATCCAGAGAGATGACGAGTGGGAAAAGTCTTGAATCATTTTCATCCATTGACAAGACACAAAGAAGATTGATGAAAGCAGACTGGTAGACATTGTCTACATGGGTGTCAGCAAGGCGTTCAACAAGTTTCCACATAGTAGACTGGTCAGCAATGTTAGATCACATGGTATCCGGGGGAGCTAGCCAACTGGATACAAAATTGGTTTGAAGGTAGGAGACAGAGGGCAGTGGTAGAGCGTTGTATTTTGGACTGGAGGCCTGTGACCAGCGGTATGCCACAAGGATTGATACTGGGTCCATTGCTTTTCACCATTTATATAAATGATTTAGATGTGAATACAGGAGCTATGGCTAGTAAGTTTGCAGATGACACCAAAATTGAAGGAGGTTACCTCAGAGTACAATGGGATATTGATCAGATGGGCCAATGGGCCAAGGAGTGGCAGATGGAGTTAAATCTAGGTAAATGTGAGGTGCTGCATTTTGATAAGGCAAATCAGGGCAGGACATGTACAGTTAATGGCAAGGTCCTGGAGAGTGTTGTTCAACAAACAGACCTAGGGATGCAGGTGCATGGTTATTTGAAAGTGGAGTCACAGGTAGATAGGGTGGTGAATAATGCATTTGGCATGCTTGCCTTCATTAGTCAGTGCATTGAGTACAGGAGTTAGGATGTTATGTTGTAGCTGTACAGGACATTGGTTAGGCCACTTTCAGAATACTGCGTTCAATTCTAGACTCCCTGTTATAAGAAAGATACTGTTAAAGGGTTCAGAAAAGATTTACAAGGATGTTGCTGGAGTTGGAGGGTTTCAGCTTTAGGGAGAGGATGAAAAGACTGGGGTTATATTTCCTGGAGCGTCGGATAGTGAGGTGTGACCTTATCAAGGTTTATAAATCATGAGGGGCATGGATAGGGTGAAACCCTAAGATCTTTTTCCCAGGACAGGGGAGATCAAAATGAAACGGCATAGTTTAAGACGGGAGGGGAAAGATTTAAAAGGGACCTAACAGGTAACTTTTTCACGCAGAGGGTGGTGCATGTATGGAAATAGCTGCCAGAGAAAGTGGTAGAGGCTGGTACAATTACAACATTTAAAAGACATCTGGATGGATACATGAATAAGAAGGGTTTGGAGGGGTATGGGCCAAATGCTGACAGATGGGACTAGGTCAGTTTAGGATATCTGGTAGGCATGGACGAGTTGGGCCGAAGGGTCTGTTTCTGTGCTGTATAACACTATGACTCCATGACCAATTGTTCACACCCTTGCCATAAGGTCAAGTGTGGTGTAAAAAAAAGCCAAGAGCTTGAGTGCAATTGTAGAAGTTTCTGTGATACCTCATGGAGTCTCCACATCCTCACCTTGCCCCATGCTTGTGGAATGACTACCTTTAAGCTACATGTAACCAAATGTGTCTCTCTAACAGAGATGCCTGTGGTCCTTTGTGAATGGTGGATCCTTACATTATATCATAACATCACCTTCTACCTTCTTATCTTTTCAGGGAAGTCACACTTTGGTTTCATGAACAAAGGAATTTGAAGTGGTGGTGACTGACTGAGAAAGTGCTTAGCTTTTTAAGCAGGTTGAGTGAATGAGTGATTGGTAATGGGAAGGACAGCCTCTAAAACAGTAAATGACATTACAAGTTATGATACAGACATTGCAACAAACCAACTGATTTCTGTGTGTGCAGCTTGCAGAGCTACAGCAGGCTAATACTGGGGAGGTGATGGCCTAGTGGTATTATCGTTGGACTATTAATTCAGAGACACAGATAATGTTCTGAGGACCTTGGTTCAAATCCCACTATGGCAGATGGTGGAATTTGAATTCAATAACTATCTGGAATTAAGGGGTCTACTAATGACTGTGAATTCGTTGCTGATTGTTGGGGGGAAAACCCATCCTTATTTGGTCTGGCCTACATGTGACTTCAGGCCCACAGCAATGTGGTTGGCTCTTAACTGCCCTCTGGGCATTTAGGGATGGACAATAAATGCTGCCTAGCCAGCGACTCCCTCATCCTGTGAATGAATAAAGGAAAAAAAACTGCCAGGCAGAGTCACAACACTGTATACACTCAGCACATGGCACCATTAAAAGTGACCTCGCTTAAAGGCAAGGTACACACACAACAATGAAATAATTTTTAAGATTTCATTTTATATTTTATTAAAATCATAGATTACACAAACATTTGTATACACCGATATTCCTAATACTTTACAAGTGAATTTCAATCAATTTCATGAAGAAATTTGCCTTTTTTTGTCACTAAACCTTTCAAGTCGCCATGTATCTCTCTTATTCTCTATTCAATATCTACCCTATTTTATTTGACATGGTATAAGATTGCCCATATCAACAACCTTATAAATAGGACCTGAGTTATTTATTTACCCTGCGTGATGCTGAAATAGTCTACATCAGAAGCATTCTGCATCATAATGTCTAGCCTGGTCAGATTATTTCTCATGCAATGTATTATCAAAACTAATGAAAGGCCCTAGATTAGTCATTCTTGGTCCTGAAAAGTGTTCAGTCTACCTCAGATTATCAGAAGGGCAGGATATCTCAAAAAATTGAACAAGAGTTGAAGCTAGCCTTTCACTCTGTAACTATGTCGTAGCAACACGAGTATTTACCATTGACTGGATGCTGTCATCAAGCCAAAAAAACATTCTACCTACCATACAGATGAGCAATGTGTATCAATTTCAATGCCATTGTGATGCCAAGTATATTGGCCATCCATCCTAAATGTTGGCAGATCACATCAAACAGTATACCCTTTGGTTTTCTGCGACAAGAAAGGCAATGCTTGTACCCAACCAGCCCACCCTTATGAAACCTGCAACACAGTGTCCAACATGTGACATGATTCTGCAATTGGACAACATTTGCTAGATGATCCTGGTGTGCAAATAATTACACTGCTAACCAATTAGTCAAATTCACATTAAATACCATTAGAAGCTACATATATTAATGCACAGATCCATGTTCATTGTAGACGGAAAGACACCATGCCTGTTTCAACTCAACAAAATAGTTGGCACTCATTCATGAGTTTATCTCTCAGGGCAAGGCCATGACTAATCACAGTCAACATGCCTAGTTTAAAATTTAAATAAAGCTTGGCTGTTAACTGTCAATCAGCATTAATGAGTGCATTTTCCATGGCAATGCCTATACCAACCAGAGTCCTCTTACCAACAAATCAGCACTTCCCTCTCATGCAACATAAATGTTCATCTTTCCTCTTGAATTGGTATTCTTGTGAATTATCCTGATGAGCACATTTTGGAAAGCTTTGATAAAATATGTCTTTGTTCAGTGATATTTTATTTGAAGACTTTATTTTTAGACTTATTTCTAGTTAACACACTTTATGTTATGAATTGTGACACCCAAATTTCAGTAACTTTTAATGTCAACAACCACCTGCTTTGCTGCTTTAACCCTACGCAATTTTGAGGGATTTTTACTTCCCTTTTGCCAGACATGTCCCTGTTAACATGGCCTGTCATGGTAGAATATTCAACAGTGATTAACTTGTGCAATCAGCCAAACTGAACAGAAAAATCACTTAAAAATGGAAGAGGTCATACCAAATGACCTTTTGTCTCTGGTATGTAGAATCTAGTCAAAGCTAGATCTATGGGTTGAACATTGTCCATTTCCTTTATTAGCACAGTTTATTTTTTCATTTACAGGGTCTGGGCATTTATTGCCCATGCCTAATTGCCCAGAGGGCTGTTAAGAATCAACAACAAGGCTGTGGGTCTGGAGTCACATGGAGGCCAAACTAGGTAAGGATGGCAGTTTCCTTCCCTAAAGGACATTAGTGAACCAGATGGTGTTTACCAACAATTGACAATGGTTTCATGGTCATCATTAGACCCCCAATTCCAGATATTTCCAGAATTCAAATTCCACCATCTGCCATGGTGGGATTTGAACCCAGGTCCCCAGAACATTACCTACATCTCTGGATGAACAGTCCAGCAATAATACCAATAGGCTGTCACCTCCAAAACTTAAAATGATATTAAAATTCTTCATCTGTTCACTACATCCATTCAGCTTCTTTTTCTTTGGATTATTCCATTATGGGATTTATGAATTGATTATAATTTTTTAGAATTCACCTATTCTGGTTTATAGCTTCGTTCCATCAGCAACTTGTTGTACAATTGTCCCTGTTGCTCAGTGGTCTGTTGTTCATGTCATCTGGATGACATATATATTGTGCTCACACATTGGTAACTGAAAATGAGGCAGCTCCTGATGGAAGAGAGATAGCAAGGTGTAGAGCTGGATGAACACAGCAGGCCAAGCAGCATCAGGGAAGCAGGAAAGCTGACGTTTCGGG
>NC_063343.1:8007907-8036858 GCF_021869965.1 Rhincodon typus
CTGATGCTGCTTGGCCTGCTGTGTTCATCCAGCTCTACACCTTGTTATCTCAGATTCTCCAGCATCTGCAGTTCCTACTATCTCTTCAGAAAATGCCTGTTATACCCACAGAGAATGGGATTAACTTTAATCTAACTCATAAGGCAGAGAGCTCATGGGAACTCAATATGACTCTCCATTGACTTCCCTGGAAAGTAACACTAGCTGAGTTTTACAATAAAAATTGCATTTGATCCCAACAGAACATCTTAAACAAATCAAGTATTATATTGCTACATTACCTGAGACTTTGTGAGAGGTAACACTGAGCAAGAACCATTACTGAGTGAAAGGATGGAAAATACATGGAGTCCTACCCATATAGAAAAGTCTGCAAGTTAATTTTTGTTCTGGTTGTGCTAACATGCTTGTATTTAACTCTATAGCCTCCTACTAATAAAGATCAATAAGAGCAAACAAATTCCCAACCCAGAAATAATCAGCAGAAAACCACAACCTCAAGCTTAACCTGAACTATGTCTTTATGAAAGATCACAGGTTGCGTGGTAGGAATATCTCTATCAAACAATTCTGACCTTCAGCGAAGACATAAAGAGACATTTCAAGCCCCATATAGAGAAGGTATATTAATCAGGCTTAGAGACAGCTCATTCATAGCCTAACAAGACATTTCTGAGATTAAAATTGAATCCTCAAAGCAAGAATTAATTAATTTCAGAGCCAAATGCCAATGCTTTGATTCAAATAAAAAAGGAAAATATGATAAATGTCAGGGAAAGATAAAAAATCCTATGGCCCATTAAAGCTGCCCCTGTTAACAGTTCAACCTTCCCAGCTAAGTATGTTTGATTCTAAATTCTGTGCCTTCCTAGTAGGTGGTCCCATTGATTATATCTGTCCATTCACTTTTATACAGAACACATATATCTGTTATTGCTAGATGGTGCTGGAGGAGGGTACATTTTTAGCCTAGCCCCCATTCTCCCTGTATCTGCGTGGGTTTCCTCTGGGTGCTCCCGTTTCCTCCCACAGTCCAAAGATGTGCAGGATAGGTGGATTGGCCGTGCTAAATTGCCCATAGTATTCAGTGATGTGTAGAGTAGGTGAGTTATAGGAGGATGGGTCTGGGTGTGATGTTCTGAGTGTCAGTGTGGACTTATTGGGCTAAAGGGCCTGTTTCCACACTGTAGGGATTCTATGATTTTAAGGTATTTGGAGGAAGGTATAGGGGAGATGTCAGAGGTAGGTTCTTCACACAGAGAGTGGTGGGCGTGTGGAATGCGCTGCTGGCAGTGGTAGTGGAGTCAGATAATTTAGAGACTATTAAGCGACTCTTGGATAGGCACAGGGAGGATAGTAAAATGTAGGGTATGCAGGGCAGATTGATCTTAGTAGGATAATAGGTCGGCAAAACATCGTGGACCAAAGGGCCTGTACTGTGCTGTACTGTTCTATGTTCTATGTTCTGTCTTGAGTCTCACTCAAATTAAAAATGCAGCCTCATGTATCTAAGTATTATGTAAGACGATGGTTCTGAAGGTGCTGGTGTTGGAGATTGCACTACACTACACCGAATCTGATGTTGTTACATAGCTCCAGATGGAGAATTGAGAAGTAAACACCTCTAATTCCTGATGGGGTCAAACATGTCACCTCTGGTTCCTATCTGTCTCAGTAGTTATGCTTAACTAGACAACGAAACTTTTACCTACTGCCAGCATGCAATGAATTACATCTTGTTGAGACAAGACACACTAGAATACTTGGGGATCATCAAGTTGAGAGAAAGGACTCAAGAGTTGGAATGGTAGTCAGGGATCTGAAAGGAGATTGAGGACACTTCATAGCTCAGTGTAAAACTTATTCTCCTCACAAGTCTGAGAAGACAGAGTCACTGGTCCTCATAACACACCCCATCAGACCATGGGAATGAATCCACTTAGATTTGACCAAAGGTCTTAGCTTATTTCAGTTGGCTCTTTTTCATGGTGGACAGGAGTTAAAAGCAACCATGAGATATAGATACTGAAGGAGTCAGACATGTCATCCCCGGTTCCTGTTATATTCAAAGTTATGCCTAACTATCTAATATAACTTCTACTTATTGCTTTCAATCAATAAGCTACACCTTGGTGTTAAGACAAGTGCCTCTTTTGGTTAAAACTCAGGAGTGATTCATCTACTATTACTGTTGACCGAACAGGCCTTCACACCCAGGATAGGAAGGCAAGCATTTAGAGACATTTGGGCACCCACAGGAGCTAGGGTGCTTCATCACCCTGAGAATGTCATATTGGTTACATAAGTTTCTGTTATTAACCATTTGTTTGTGTTTTGGTTACAGTGCCCTGTCAGAAGCTATCCAACCATTTGTTAATTTTGTATTTAAAAGAGTAGAAAGGAGGATTGGTTGCCGCACACCACCACAACATGAGCCGCCAGTGCTTGGTTCCACAGGCATATAACGTGGTGATCAGCAGTGAGGATTGTTGCTTAAATACCTTAAGGTAACAATAGTGAAGAAAACATCCATCTGAATCAGGTCTGTACAAGTATAGAAATATGTGTAGATGTAGAATGCAGTTTCGTTGCAGTAAAAAGCCAAATTATTCCTAATAGGAAGATATTAATATGCTAAAATCCCCTCCACTGACAAATATACAGGGTAATTCCAAGGGAAAAATGGTGACCCAAGAACATTAAGTTTTACAAGGCTTCTTCATGTCAACAGATATCATTATTTTCAAGCTAGTTACAGAGTCAAATTCCATGGTGTTATCAGGTCAAATTTCACGGCTGAAGAAACTGAAGCTACAGTTTACAAATGTGTAGCTACATGGTGTAGGATGATTGCATGCTACAAGTAATACTACAACATCAAGGGTGTTAGATAGTGGCGAATGCGTGCGTAGTTCACAATCAGGAAACCTCATTCTTAAGCTAGGTGGAGTGCTTTGCCATCAAACATATTCAAAAAATCAAACAACTGGAACAGGACAGGAGTTCCTCTGAAATGGGATATCTTAAATTGTTCACAAGATTTGGCAAACTGAATACCAAATATGGCATCGTGGTGAGGAAGGATTCTAGGCCATTGTGTCTTCAGGAATATTCCACAGCCCTTCATGAATTGAGTTCAGGAGCAACTTTACAAAATTACCAAAATGGGCATCATTTCCCTAATGATCGAGTAGCTTCCAGGCCTGGTTATTGTATCCAAGTCCAACCTATCCATCAAATGTGTGTCAACCTAACATGGCTTAACAAATAAGCAGCAAGGAAAATCCAACCGTGTCACCAGTCAACGAGAGCTGAAATTTATTGTCTAAAAGTAGAGTGGGTTTTTTTCCAAACTAAATAGTGGGGCAAAGGATCAATTTTGAGAAGTCGTGATAAATCAGAGTAGAGACAAGGCAAGAGGGAAACTATAAACAGAGTATGACAGGAAGAGATGTAGAGTACAAATCTAAGAAACCAATCAGCAGAAAGGCAATAAAAAGATTGAAACTAAAGGCTCTATATCTGAATGAATGAAGCGTTTGAAACAAAACATATGAATTAATAGCACAAATAGAGATAAATAACTATTAGCCGAGAGTTGTTACAGAGAAAAGGCTGGTAGATGATATTGACTCTGACTGGAATATTGGAGAGTAGGAAGGAGAGGAGACAGGAAAAGGTGGAGGGATGTCTACGTTAATTAATCAAGGTATTAGCATAATGAAGAGGGTTGACTTAAGATCTGGAAACCAAGATGCAGAAGCAGTTGGCAAGAAATGATAAAGGCAAGAAGTCCATTAGTGTCATAGAGCCTTACGGCACAGACAGGCCCTTCGGCCCTTTGAGTCTGCAGTAACCTATTGACACTAACCCTGCCTTCCAACACTTGGCTTGTGGTCTTGAATGTTACTTTTTAAAGGATGTGAGGTTTCCCGTCTCTACTAACCTCCCAGGCAGTGCATTCCAGTCTATTGTGGGAGTATCGTACTTGTCCCCTAACAGCAGCCGCATCATAGGAAGGGGCTTAAAGGAGGAAATAATGGGAGTTTGTCAGAAAGGTATGGTGATAATTATCGGGAATTTTAATCTAAATTTGAACTGGAAAAATCAGATGGGCAAACATGACCTAAAGGAGCATTTCCTATAATGTTTTGAGAACATGACCTGCTTTGAATCAAACCAGAAAGGAAGTCCTCAAGTCCTGATTGACTTCATACTATGGTCTTAAGATAAATGGCAATTGAGATAGTGCATTGGTTTTAATTTTCCAAAATTCGCTTGATTCGGGGAAGGTGAACAGGCAGAAGCAACATGGTTTCAGAAAAGGAAATCATGTCTAATCAATTTACTGACATTATTTGAGCAAGTAACATCTGATGTGGATTAAAGAAACATGATGGATGCACCGTATTTGTATTTCCAGAAGGCATTTGATAAAGCACCACATCAATGGTGATGATGGAAAATAAAATAGATGAAAATAAATTATAATGGGCATAACATTACAAAATCAATACAAGATTGGTTAGCTAACAGGGAACAGAGAGTAGGCATAAATGGGCCTTTTTTGGTTGGCAAGGTGGAATGAGTGGTGTACCACAGAAACTATTATTGGAACTTTAACATTTTACAACATGTACAAATGACTTGGCTGAAGGGAATGAGTTATTGCTAAATTTGCTGATGACACGTAGAAAAGTATGCTGTGAAGAGGACATAAGGAGGCAACAAAAGGAAATAGATTGCATGTGTGAGTGGGTAAAGATCTGGCAAATTAACTATAATGTGGCATTATATAGAAAATGTCCATTTTGGCAGGAAGTAAACATAAACACATTATTTAAATGGGTGTGATTGCAGAGCTCTGAGATGCAGAGGGATCTTGGTGTTATAGTAAGTGAATCTAAAAATATTAGCACGCAAGTACAGCAAATGATTAGGAAAACTAATAGAAAGTTAATGCTTATTCTAAGGGGAATTGAATACAAAAGTAGGAGAGTTCAGTTATGCTGTCACTGGTGAAACTATGTCTGGGTATCATGTTGAGTATTGGTCATCTTGTCGAAGTAAGGATAATAAATAGAAACAACAAAAACAAATTGCTGGAAAATCCCAGCGGGTCTGGCAGCATCCGTGGAGAGAAATCAGAGTTAACATTTTGTGTTGAGTGACCCTTCTCCAGAACTCTTCTTCAGAACTGTAAAGAGAAGGTAAAGAAGACTAATACCCAGGATCAGCACGTTCTCTTCTGATAAACATTGTACAGGTTCGACATGTATCTGATGGAGTTTAGAAGAATCCGAGGTGACTTCATTGAAACATACAAGATCCTAAGACCGAGATAAGAAAAATATTTTTCTCACAGACAGTTGTAAGTGTTTGGGTCTCTCTTCCTCAAAAGAGGATGGAAACAGAGTTCTTGAATATTTTCAGGCCGAATAAAATTTCAGCAGACTTGATCAATTCTTGGTAAGCCATGGGGTGAAAAGTTTCAGAGGGTTGGCAGAAGAAGTGCAACTGCACAGTGAGAGAGAGCAATTTTGAAACCTTTCAACAATGAAATAGGCTGAATTTTAGCAGAAATCGGATAAGTGTCAATTTGGGCGAGTTTCATGGAGGATCTCTGCGGGACCTACCTGGTTTTCTCATGCTTTCTTCCCAAACTCACATTATTACTTAAGCTCCCTACTGCTCCCTACTTGTCCGATTCTCCCACTCGTCACAGACGGAAGTTCTGACCTCTGTACCCACCAATGCCCACATTGTTCAGCGGCTACGAAAATTCAACCCAGTGAGTTGCATGAATATTATTAGTCTAATGAACACTGTCTGTTGGATAATTTAATGCTGGGGTTTAAGGTTAGGGTTAGGGTTAGGGTCACCCTAACTCTAACCCTATTTCATAAAGATTTACATTTACATGTTACCACATCTCAAAACCTCTCAGATACTGTAAATTATTTGATGTGCAGTGACTGTGTCCAAGACAAACAGGCAACCATTTAGCTGTGTTGACCCCAGTCTGTAGAATGCATGTGAATAGCTATACACTTTTTGTGTATTCGTCTGAATGTCAGTATTTATTCTCTCAGAACTAATTTGTTGCAAACTTATGCTTGTTACTTCATATCAATTTAAATGGAGTAGTGTCTTAGATACATAGGAACAGCAGTAGGCCACTCAGTCCCTCGAGCCTGAATGGCCATTCAATGAGATCATGGGTCGTCTGTGGCCTAACTCAATATACCTGCTTTTGACCCATATCACTTTGTTAGCAAAAATTTATCTATCCCAGATTTAAAATTGATTCAGCATCATCAGCCACTTGTATGAAGGGTTCCAAACATCTATCACCCTTTGTGTGTTGAAATGCTTTCTGACATCTCTCCTGAATGGTCTGGCCCTAATTCTCAGACTATGTCCCCTAGTTCTAGCGTCTCCAGCTACTGTAAAAAGTTTAACTTCATTTGCCCCGTCGTTTCCTCTTAATATCTTGAATGCCCGAGCTACTGCTCTGGTGAAATGGATTCAAATCCCACCACGACACATCATAAAACACGAAGAGTGGAGCTGGAGGTACACAGCAGGCCAGGCAACGTCAGAGGAGCAGGAAAGTTGACATTTCAGGTCGGGACCCTTTTTCTGACGGAGGGTCCCGACCCAAAACATCAACTCTCCTGCTCCTCTGATGCTGCCTGACCTGCTGTGTTCCTCCAGCTCTGTTCTTTGTTACCTCTGACTCCAGCTTCGGCAGTTCTTGCTATCTCATGCAATACGAAACTAGCTTTAGTAACAGTAACCACAAAACTACTAATGACTGCTGCAATAAAAAACCCCATCTTATTCACTGAGATAGTAGGAACTGCCGATGCTGGGGAATCTGAGATAACAAGGTGTAGAGCTGGATGAACACAGCAGGCCAAGCAGCATCAGAGGAGCAGGAAGGCTGATGTTTCGGGCCTAGACCCTTCTTCAGAAAAAAAGGGTTCATTTTTCAGCTTTCTTGCTCCTCTGATGTTGCTTGGCCTGCTGTGTTCATCCAGCTCTACACCATCTTATTCACTAACATTTTTATCTTTAGGGGAGGAAAATTTGTCATCCATTTTCAGTCTGACCTACATGTAAGTTCAGACTCACAACATTGTGGTTAACCTTTATAACAAAGGCAAAATAGTGCAGATGCTGGAAATCTGAAACATATGCAAAAAATGCTGGAGGAAATCAGCTGGCCTGGCAGCATCTGTGGAGAGAAAGAATATTTTGAGTCTGATATGACTCTTCTTTAGAACTTAACTGGTTTAACTCTCAGTTGTTCCATGAAATGGCCATAAGAAGCCTCTCAGTTCAAGTGTAATTAGTGATGCCCATATCCCAAGAAATAACAAATACATACAAAAAATGTCAGAGTCAAGAAGGAAATGATTGAAACCATGACCAGAATCACCTACCACATTAGGCTGACTGAGGACCTCCAGGATGTGGTTGAGTAATTCGATGCAGTGCTTTAATTCCTGGTTCTGTTGTTTCTCCTCTTTCTGATCCAGCTGGGCCTTCAGCTCATCAGTCATCATGGGAAGGAGGATGTCGCGGCATTCTGCAAAAAAGGTGCGGATTCTGAGACACGTTGAGTGCAAAAAGGAAGTTTGGGAATTTGGACACGCGTGCAGAAATAACTACTCAGAATCTGAAATAGAGAGCTAATAGATTGCCATCTGTAATCTGTTTTAGAGATGAGATTGCTGTTGTTACCTGATGTGACCTATATTTCATTCCAGTCCCATTCTGAGGGGGATGTCTATTAGTTGCCATTAAGGGAGAACACATGTGAAATTGCAGCAGCAGTTCATGAATGAGACCTACCATCAGCATCTCATGGTAACCAGGGACAAGCAATATATATGCCAGAACTTGCAGTGGTCCTCAATATTTCATGAACTAATGTTTGTTTCTAAAAGTGACAATAACATCCTGTTGAACTAAAATGAGACAATGAAATAACCGCATAGAGACTGGTATCCCGTCACCAAGACACCCTTTATTTATTTGTACACTGTACACTGGCTGTGGCCAGCCAGCTCAGAGTCAGTCCCTGAACTGAGGAGATTCTAATCTCCTGATTATACTTATTTTTTTCACCTTATCTCCTGGTTATATTGGTCAGCCAGTGTTCTCCTGATTGACCCAGGTTAACACCCCAATCACTGACCACATAATCAATGAGGCCAACCTGGTTCCAATCACCACAGATAAGCTTGCAAAATGCCAAGATATTCCACTGTTCCTCCGGTTTCAAAGTTATATTAGCTGGTGAAATTCTCCACTGAACCCATGCCGCTCAATGGAAGCAATATCCACTGGACAGACTTCCACAGGAGAATACTTCCCATTTTCGGCATCACTATGCATTTGGAGTGCAAGTTGAAATAGGTAGGAGCAAAGTTTCTTCTGAGTTTATTATTTTGTGTTGTTGCTAGGACAGAGTTGTTATGTGTGGGCAACTGCTGTGTTTTGAACAACATAAAAGGGTCATTACATTGAGGAAGTTATTTCCGAAAACAGGGAAAAGTCAGCTTCATAATTGCTATCTGCTGGCATTATATTCAGATATAGTGAAGGCTAGTAAAGCCAATGTAAAGTCATTAGAGGCATAAAATTGTTAGAGTACATTTATAAGTCTAACATAGATAAGTAGAGCGCTGGGAAATTTGACCTAAAACTGCTAAGTGCTGACCTTAAAACTATGAATTTAATATTAGACAACAATATAAATGAAGGTCAAGTATTTTTTCCAAGTATTTAAGCTATCTTTTGTAAGTGTGTTTTGATTGAAGGTGAGTAATATATCAGTTTTAGAGTTTGGAATCCAAACTAGAGGCATATGAGCATTGGTTACTTTAGTGAAGGGATTATGAAAAAAAGCCTCTCTGTAAAAATGATCTAATCCAATATGCATCAGAAAGCAGGGAACCCCTGAACATTTAATGAAATTATTTAAAAACTTTTGGTTTTATAGCCTGGAGTGTAAACATTGAGGCCCATTATCTTTGATTTAGAATAATGAAGGATTGATTTTAGACTACAAAATCCAAAGATTGGAAGCCTTTGCATCATTTATTTTTGGAGAAGGTATGGCTGGAGTCAGAAGTATAATATAATTTCTCTCCTAGAAAGGACTACAGATTAGTTCAGGAAATAAGTTACTTTTGTAGGAACTCAGTTTATGCAATTTCCAGACCAAGAGTGTTTGGGTAGAAATCTGCAGGTCATTGAAAGCTGAGAAAGTCTAAGCTTTCAGCTTCATTAATATTCATGTAAGAAGGCTTAACAGTCATAAGAGAGCACTGGGAAGAAGCAGTCGAGTTGAACTTGAAGCTTTGAGAGGGAGGGTACATTCTCTGGGTCTGACTCTATAAGGTGTTGGGGAATAAATGAGGCTATGATTTGCTTGTGTTTTAAGATCTGTCAAGCTGTCATCTGTATTTACCGAGCTTTGTTTAATTCTGTTATTTTCCTTTTATGTAATGAACTTTTGTTTTATTTTTAAAGAAAATCTGAAGCCTCGTGTGCTTATGTTTCAGTGAATGATGTTCATTTTTTAAAAAATCCATTCAAATAGGTTTCATTCTGAGATCTGATTTGTCTAGTAGTAGCATCAGCTAGCACTGTGTGAGTGTTAGTAATGAACTTTGATGATAAATCTACAGTTTTGTCTTAAATTTAGACAGCTGTCTAAATAAAGGTCAAGTATTTTCTCCATACATGCATGCAAATTTCTAATAGTTTTGTCCTGTTAAAATTTGATGTAGTGTGCAGAACACCTTATGAAGCAGGGGTGGTACAGTGTCTCAGTAGTTAGCACTGCTGCCTCACAGTGCAAGGGATGCAGGTTCGATTCCACCCTTGGGCAACTGTCTGTGTAGAGTTTGCACATTCTCACTGTATCTATGTTGGTTTTCTCCAGGTGCTCCAGTTTCCTCCCACAGTCCAAAGACATGCAAGCTAGGTGGATTGGCCATGCTAAATTGCCCGTAGCGTTCAGGGATGTGTAGATTAGGTGGGTTATGAGGGTCTGTGTGGGATGCTCTGATGGGCAGTGTGAATTTGTTGGGCCGAAGGGCCTGTTTCCACACTGTTGGGATTCTATGATCACTAAGTAGAATTTTGGAGTTATTCTTATGCAGTGGTTGCTTGGTGAAACCAGGCACAGATGAAGAGAGTTAGTCCCCCCTTTCTATCTCACAAACCAAGTGGTATAAACAGGACATGACTCTACATGTAGACCAGATTGGAGCCCAGTTTCTGTGTAAGTAGACAGATCTAGAAAAGTGATGGCCAGTTGACGTGGAAACCTCTCTTCTGGGGAGGGTTGCTGGGGTGAACGTGAGCCGACACTCGTGGATTGTTGGCATCTTGGAAATGGACCAATCAGACAGTGTGTAGGAGGCAGAGCAGGAAGCAGAATCTAGTTCAGCATGGTGTTCATTAGCTCCACGCTGTTACTTTTGCCTGTCAAGGAAGTGGGGATAGCCTGGTCAGCTACCTGAAAGGAGAACCCACAAGCACTGATTGACCAACTAATCCTCTTTGATCTTCAAGTAAACGAACTAACTAAAGCAGAATGGCATTCACTAGTGTGAGAAGTATTAAATTGTTCGACTGATTGTATTAACAGAAAATATATGTATGTAAATAATAGCTCGCATACAAGTTCAGCATGTGATAAGGAGGGAAAAAAGAACACTGGCCTTTATTTCATAGGGTATAAATAGTAGGAAAATCTTGCTGAAGCTGTACAAGCCACAAGTCAGAACACACCTGGAATAAAGTGAACAGTTTGTCCCCTTAGAAACATGTACTGGCATTGGAGGCAGTTCAGTGAAGGTTTGCTAGGTCAATCTTAAGCGTGGAGGGAATGTCTTATGAGGAACATTTGAGTAGGTTGGGCTTGTACTCATTAGGATTTAGAAGAATGTGAGGCAGCATAGTTGCTCAGTAGTTAGTACTGCTGCCTCACAGTGCTAGGGACCAAGGTTCAATCCCAGCCTTGGCTGACTTTGTGAAGTTTGCACATTCTCCCTCTTTCTGCCAGGTGCTCTGGTTTCCTCGCATTATCCAAAGATGTGCAAGCTATGTGGACTGGCCATAATTAAAAATGTGGGGATAGGTAGTGGGCTAGGTCTGGATGGGATGTTTTTTGGAAGGTTAGTATGGGCCGAATGGCCTTGTCCTGCAATGTAGCTATTCTGTGATTCTTATTGAAACATTCAAGACGCTTAGGGCACTTGACAGGTTAGACATAAAGTGGTTGTTGCCCCTTGAGAGAGAGTCTGGGACCAGAGGGCATAGTCTCAGAATAAGGGGTTGCACATTTAAGACAGAGATGAGGGGAAATTTCTTCTCTTGGAGTGTAGCCTATCTCTAGAATTCTTTACTGCAGAGTGCTGTTGAGGCCAGATCGCTGAGTATATTTGAGGCTGAGATAGGCAGATTTTTAATCAGTCAGGGAATTATGGGTGGTGGGATAAAGCAGAAAGATGGAGTTGAAGTTATCAAATCAGCCATGATCTCATTGAATGGTGCAGCAAACTCAATAGTTTGAATAGTCTATTTCTGTTCCTATATTTTATAGTCTTAATAAAGTGTTGTTGCTTTGGGTGAAATCTTGTGTCTTGGGTCATTTATATCCGGCGTAGATCTCCCAACTCAGATGAGCTATAGGAATAGTCTACTTATGAGCAATGTGTGGTACTGCTGAAGTTGTATGATCTCTCTGAACTATTATTGAACAAATTATTGCCTATAAGTATATACATAAGGGCTTTTGTGATGCCTTGGTAGTGTCCCAACCTCTGGACTAGGTTCAGGTCCCACCTACTCCTGTGTATGTAATAATTTCTCTGAATAGGGTTAACTGGAAAATGTCTAACAGAAACATCTTTCCACAGGTATCTCGAATACAATATAACTCTGCACATAAGCATGGTAGAGTAGGGTTTCACCAGTGCCTTTTTTCCTTTAGATGTAATCTAATATTGTCATGGCATGTTCCTTATTCACATTCTCACTAGCTATTAGAATTCTATTCCAATTCTGAAGAAAGGTCACTGGATGCGAAACATTAACGCTGCTTTCTCTCCACAGATACTGTCAGACTTGCAGAGTTTTGCCAGCAGTTTCTGTTTCTGTAGCTATTATTTGTTTATTGATGAGGTTAACCATTTATATCTTTCCCCAAGTATCCCAAAGCCAGAACTCACAGCCAGCAAGGTGAATGTGTATAACTTCAGGTGAAAGAAGACCAAATCTGAATATGTTTTGAGTGAAGAAGCTGTTAGACTGTGGTAAAAAAAAAACCAACAGGTTTAAAAATTTAATCAGAGATAGTAGGAACTGCAGATGCTGGAGAATCCGAGACAACAAGGTGCAGGGCTGGATGAACACAGCAGGCCAAGCAGCATCATAGGAGCAGAGAGGCTGACGTTTCGGGCCTAGACCCTTCATCAGAAAAGGGGGAGGGGAAGGGGGTTCTGAAATAAATAGGGAGAGAGTGGGAGGCGGATAGAAGAGGGATAGAAGAGAGGATAGGTGGAGAGGAAACAAACAGGTCGAAGAGGCGGGGATGGAGCCAGTAAAGGTGAGTGTAGGTAGGGAATTAGGAAGGGGATAGGTCAGTCCAGGGAGGACGGACAGGTCAAGGGGGCAGGATGAGGTTGGTCGGTAGGAGATGGAGGTGCGGCTTGAGGTGGGAGGAGGGGATAGGTGGGAGGAAGAACAGGTTAGGGAGGCAGGGACGAGCTGGACTGGTTTTGGGATGCAGTAGGGGGAGGGGAGATTTTAAAAATTTACTTTCAAGGCAGTTAACCTGTTATCTCTTCATGGACCTGTCTACGAATTGCTTTGAGTCTCACAGGTTGACTCTTAAATACCCATCAAACTGATTTGGCAAGCCACTCAATCAGAGATAGTGAGAACTGCAGATGCTAGAGTCAGAGATAACACAGTGTGGAGCTGATGGAACACAGCAGGCCAGGCAACATCAGAGGAGTAAGAAAATTGACATTTCGGGTCGGGACCCTTCTTCATTTTCTGCTGTGTTCCTCCAGTTCCACACTATGTTATCTATAACAAGCCACTTAAATTGTATTAAAATGCTACCTCCAACCGTGGAAAAAGAAGATGCACTTCCAACTTTCTCTGGGTGACAAGGGAAAGGCAATTGAATTCAGTCTTGCTAACTGTGTCCACAGCACAGGAATGAATGGTAAAGCATCAGGGCCCTTGTGTAGACAGCAGCAAGGTCAGCGGTAATACCACTGCCCTCCCAGTCCAATGACTAGACAGGCAGGTGTCCAGGCTCACAAAACAGCCATTTGTACATGATGCCAGAAGGTTCTCGTGAATCAATACTGCAAGGGCTGGAAGCAACAATTTTAAAAACTTTCCAGCTCTGAGGAGTGATGCATATCTTATTTTTTCATCCTTGTGAAGAAATTGGAGATAAATCATTCACTAATTCATTTATACTGCAAGGATTTCAAATTTACAACCAGGTCCCTGGGAGCTTGCCTTGGAGGTCAACATTTTAAATTGTAAAAAAAAAAGTGCTGTTAAATTGAGATAATAACTAGTGTCACACTCAATGCTGTTACACAGCTTCTTATTTCCTCCAAGTTAAAATAATTATTTGCAAGGACATATAGGCCATGTTCAATTTCTGATTGCACTTGAGTCAGTTCTCACATAGGGGAGATATTGGGTGGACTCAAGAATTGGCTACAGAACCACTTGTCTACTGAAAGAAAGTCAACCACACTCCCAGTTGTCACTGCCCAGAGCTCACAAACAGAAAGATGGATGTGAAGGCAAGAAAGGACCTATCTAGTATTGAGCCAACTCACAATACGTCTACAAGATCAAGGGTATTCACTTGGTTTGTTTATCATCGGTTGGACCCAGTGGAATTGTCCCTCATCAAGGTGTCAAAAACTTCAGGGAACAGTGGTTAAAACTTTCAGGATAGGGTGATTAGCACTTTCAGAAGAGAGTGAGCACAGCTTCAGGATAACGTGCTAAATCACCTTCAGGAATGATCAACTCCTTCAGGAGAGAGTGATCAACCACCTTCGAGACAGAATGATCAACCACCTTCAGGAGAGAGTGATAACCACCTTCAGGAATGACTGATGAACACCTTTAGATAGAGTGGGAGAAGAGGAGGGCAGGGAATTTGTTTTTTTTTTCACTGGTGGGTCATGGACATTGCTGGCCTGCTCCTAGTTGTCCTTGAGAAGGTGATGGTGAGCCACCTTCTTGAACCATTGCAGTCCATGCATTGTGCGTAGACTCACAATTCCTTTAGGGAGGGAATTCTGGGATTTTGATCCAGCTACAGTGAAGAAACAGTGATATAGTTCTAAGTAGGATGGTGAGGGGAATTTGTAGTTGGCGTTGTTCCCATGTTATTATCTGCCCTTGTCCTCGATGGTAGTGGGTGTGGATTGAAATGGTTTTGCCTAAAGAACTTTGGTCACAATACAAAGTGTGAAATCAACTAAACAGATTCACTAATGTCAATGATGTGCTGCTAGCCTTGGAAAGGTGATATATTATTAATTTCACACTGTAGCAAGCTAGTCAAGAAAGTAATGGGCTGTTCAAAGGCTTTTAATGTGGAATGAATAATAGAGAAGAAATAACAGATAAATCATACACCAGCAACTCAATCACAACATGCAAATAAATAAACTGTGTGAGGTAAATAATC
This sequence comes from Rhincodon typus, assembly GCF_021869965.1. Taxonomy (NCBI): domain Eukaryota; kingdom Metazoa; phylum Chordata; class Chondrichthyes; order Orectolobiformes; family Rhincodontidae; genus Rhincodon; species Rhincodon typus. The sequence continues at coordinate 8,022,672 of NC_063343.1, forward strand.
AAATCTGCCCAGATCCAGACTCAGTGGGAGTTAGCAGTCTGGCCTATTCTTCCTGTGCAATACGAGGCAATAAGTGCTAGCAGGCTATTCAAACACAGAAGAGGATCTAAACCAGGCCTAATTGGCTTCTATTTTACCTGGAATCCTAGCACTCAGAGTTAAAAATCTAATTTCTTTGTCCCCCTCAGCCAACTTATTCGAGGATCACTGATGACAATTTCAATCCATTTACTGGATCAACTAACGTGCTGCAAGAACAAGGACTGGGACTGCTGTAATGCTCAGAGCACTTAATAAGTCAGATTTGTACTCTTTTGACATTCTGCCTGCAAACCTGGCAGTGCTAAATGTGGTAAGTATGCACTGTGGGACCTCTGCCCATTCTGTGGTGAGAATAAAAACAATCCAGATTTTACATGGGACAGGGAAGGAAGCAAATCACTACCATGTTCCCTGCCAACATCTCTGTCTCGGGCTTGCTGCAGGGCTCCAGTGAACCTCAGTGCAAGCTGGAAGAACAGCAGCTTATTTGCCACTTGGGAACGCTGCAACTTTCTGGATTCAATATTGAGTTCAATAATGTTAGGGCCTCAGCACCTTCTCCCATGTCCTTAACTCAACAAACACATCACTTGGTGGCTCCCACAAACAAGCCATTGTCAGCCACTAACTGTTTCCATTAGCAGCCATTAATTCTTCCAGGCTGACCTTTACCCAGTCCTTTGTCTGCCCAACTGTGTTCTCCTCTCTGTCTCTCTCTCTCTCTAGGCTCCATCGTTAGCTCTCGTTTATATCTTCCTCCTGCCCCCATCCCATCTTCAGCATATATACCAACGTTTCCCTTGCTAAAATCAGTTCTGAGGAAGTGTCGCCGGACCTGAAAGTGTTAACCCTGCTTTCTCTCCATAGTGGCTGTCAGACCTGCTGAGATTTTCCAGCAATTTCTGATTTTGAAGCAAATCATTCCATGTTTTCACCCTCCAGTTGATCTCATACAAAGAATTTCATGTCCCGGTTGCTGTTTGTGCATTAGCATTTGGGGCACTGAGTGACTACCAACCTGACAGGGTTTATAGATATACAAGAATATCAGAACTTGAAATGTTAACTCTGCTTTCTCTCCACAGAGGCTGCCAGGCCTGCTGAGCTTCTCCAGCAATTTCTGTTTTTGTATCGGGGAAGAAATTGCCAAGTGGTAGCCCATTTCTAGACTGCAGCAGGAGTACCATCACTAAATTAGTAGTGCAACAACCTGTGCATCATTTACACCCAGGGCACTGAAGGTCATGAGATCCTCACCAGCTCACCCCAGAACTCATCTATCTCATTTCAGTTCATGGCAGATTATTGCTTGAAAAAAGGCACTGACAATGAGGTTCCTTGCTTTCTTGAGTTGCAACTGACTATGATGCTGTACAACACAGAAGACAAGTAGAAAGATAGAATCTGGTTTACCACTGTTCTAAACATAATGGAGAGAAGTGATCTCACAATAAGAAAAAGTTAAATCCCATTGGATGAGGTATTCAGTCAGATGGCTTTTGGGGCAATTTTTTTCCCAGACCAGAGAATTTGCCAGACAACATGAAGTGAAGCACATTCAATGCATTTTAAAATGCATTAAAAGTCAAGGCTTCACCTTGACTTGTATCAATCATGTGGGTAATGATGAATCATTGCCCAATTGGACTTGAATAACACAACTTGACTTATCCAAACCAGGTAAAATATAACCAAAAATAACATGAATAAAGATTGACGCAGAGCCACTGGGGGAGAATTGGAAGAAATCCAGATGCCAAGCCAGAGATTGATGGATTAAGGAGATGCAACCCACACTTTCCTACATATAAATTTATTTGTCTAACTTTCCAGCCAATGAGTGTGGGAAAGATAGAATTTGGTTTAGCTATGATATCTACTTCAGTTAAACAAGTGAGCAACAAACACCATGCAGGCATGGGTGTGAATACAGGTATGTTGAGGCTAATTGGAGTAGGACCTAGCCCTTGCGGACCCAGATGGAGAATGTTGCACATTACCAAGTAATATCTCTCTTTGAAATAAAATAGGGGAGGCAATGGCCCAGTGGTATTATCATTGACTGTTAATCCAGAGACCAAGGTAATGTTCTGGGGACCTTGGTTCAAATCCTGCTGCAGCAGCTATTGGAATTTGAATTCAATAAATATCTGGAATTAAGAGCCTCATGGTGACCATGCATCCGTTGTCAGGGGAAAAAAAAACCATTTAATTCACTAATGTGTTTTAGGGAAGGAAACTGCCATCCTTACCCACTCTGGCCTACATGTGACCTCAGACCTACAGCTATGTGGTTGACTCATAACTGCCCTCTGGGCAGTTAGGGATGGGCAATAAATGCTGGCTTGGTCAGCAATGCCCTCATCCTGTGAATGAATTTTTAAAAAACAGTGGACAAATGACTTTAAACTAAACAACTGAAGAGGCAGCTGCTTGAATTCAGTGAGTTGCATTTCCTAATTGAATGTAACAATCAACTTGAAAGGCAAACTGTTTGATAGTTCATTTTTTACAGAAGGGATTTGAATATATGAGTAAAGAAACCTTACTATAATTATACAGGATATTGGAGGGGATATACATGATGTAATGTATGCAGTTTTGATCTCCCTATGAAAGAAGGGGACCATACTTATCTTCCAAAAGTATATCAAAGTTTCACTAAACTGTTTTCTGGAACAAGAACATTCTCCATGAGGAGAGATTGAGAGTCTAGGTTTATTGCATTCTCTGCATTTTCGAAGAATCAGAGGTATCTTTTTAATTTGCCCTCTCATGGATGTTGCTGGCATTGTTGCAAGATGGTGGCAAGGTAAGTCACTCTATTTGAAGCTGCACTCTGCTTCTCTTTCTCTTTCTTTCTCTGTCCTTCCTTTTTTCTCTCCCTTCTTCTCTCATCATGCATGTACTTTTCATTGTATTTTTACATTGAATAAATGTGACAATTCAATTGTCCTTGAGTGTTTTGCTAAGCAATTTTAGTGGGTAGTTAAGAGTCAACCTCATTGCTGAAAGGTTTTGTTTAGCTCAGTTGACTGGATGGCATGCTTGCGATGTAAACAGTCAATGTCGTGGGTTCAATTCTCACACTAGTTGATGTTGCCATGAAGAACTCTCCATCTCAACTTCTCCCCTTGCCTGAGGTTTAGTGACACTCAGGTTAAGCCACCACCAGCTCTCTCTTCCCTCTAAAGACAGAGCAGCCCTATGGTCTAATAAAACCATGGTGATTATTTTTACTGTTGGTCTATAATTAAATGTAGACTAGATCAGGTAAGTGCAGCAGCTTTCCTTGCCTAAAGGACATTCGAAAAGGGTTGGGTTTTACAACAATTAATGGTCCCCGTTACTGAGGCTTTGAATTCCTGATTTAATTAATTGAATTTAAATTCCACCATCCAATGAGGTGGGATTTGAATCCCTATTCCCATGGCATTATCCTGGTCTCCAGGTTGCAGGTCCAGTGACATTACCATTGCACAACCATCACCTCTAACTGAAACACATAAGATCTTTAAGTGGCTTGGATAGGGTGAGATAATGTTTCCCATGGCTGGTTAATCTTGAGCTTGAGGTCACAGTCTTAGAATGAGGAATCAGCCATTTAGGACTGAGATTAATAGAAGCCTTAACGGATGGTAAATCTTTGGAATTTCCCAACCCAGAGAGCTGTCATCGAGTCTATTCAAGACAACAGTCAATGGAGCTTTGAATACGAGGAATGTTAAGGCACATGGATGGGTGTAGCATGCTGAAGAGTAGTTGAATTAGAAGATGAACCATGGTCTGCCTGAATAGATGACAAGGCTTAAATAGCCTTTTCTGTTCTTCTATTTAATATAAGCCTTATTAATTAGAGCCCATCAGTTTTGAATAGTCTGCCATGTCCCATCAAATCTTACGCTTTAATATTTAATTTTTGACTATAGGGACGTGAGAAACAGTTATAATATGAAATGGAATCTTGTGTTGGTCAAATCTACATGTCTCTGATAATATGAGGGGGAACAATTAAGGGTATGGGTTCAATAATAAAATCTTTGAATTGTCTTTGTAAAATTTTTACACTTTTGCTGACAAAAAAAACAACTAGGATAGCTAAATAGTTCAAAGGAGTCTACAGAGCAGTGAAAATGGTTGACTGGATTACAGCAGCAATAGAAAAAAGCTCATAAAATGTTTTTTTATGTTTTTGAAACCTTCAGCTATGCAAAATTATGACTCAGATTCAGATATTTTGGTCTTTAATTCTGATTAACCATTCTCTGAAGCTTATCAGGATCAAATGATTGAGCTGACTGCACAGAGATAAATAATGAAAGGGCAATGTTCAGGTAAAGATCAGAGAAATTCTTGCACAAAATGATTATCTCTGCAATATATTCAATCAGCTCTATCATAGAGTGCCACAACATTCCTATCAAGTTTTCTCTGTGTGTAAGCAAGGCCAATGCACAATATAATTTTTAACTCCTGTGTTCTGTGCTTCCTTCTGCCCCTGAGTTGGTGATCCACTGCAGGGCTGAGGATGTGCCAAAATGTTGACAGTCAAGTGCACCTCACAAGATGATAAGCTGCAATCTTCTCCAGCCATTTATCTGGATGATGAAAACACTGATGTGGTATCTGATTGGTGCCCTGGTTAACATTCTCTCCTTAATGAGCTCCATCTAAAAATGGGCATAATCGGTCCTTCATACAAACTGACTGTCTTAGTTGCACATAGCTTATTCCACTTCAAAATAGCTGAAACATTCCTGAGAAATTTTTTACGGTGTTGTGTAAACGCAAGTCTTTGTTTAGAAATGGATGCTGACAATGCTAACATTCTATTACATCTTTAGGAAAACAATAAATTTGTCTTTCCTGATCTCAGCACATCTTAAAGCGTATCACAGTCAGTGACATACTTTTAAGGTGCAGATACCGTGGTAATGTAGAAAAAGCAGAAGCCAGTTTCCGCATTGAACGATTTCACCACCAACCATGTGATACATGAGGAAAAAATCCTATTTTGTGGTTATGTTGATGAAGAGATAAATATTTATGACAAAAAGATCAGTGTGAACTCTTTCACAGTTCTTTAAGCAATATTTAACGATGTCTTTTGGTACCTATTTTTGTTAAGGAACTTGTGTTTGTTTTGGAACTAATTTGTTATGGAACTAATCTGTGCATGGGCCAAGCTATTTCACCTAAAGTTTAGTCAGGTCTTTCTATCTTTCAATGTAGTGTGAAGATTTCATATGGTGATGCTCAGGGCCACGTTAAAGCTTTCAAGTTCTATTTACAGCCCATGTTGGCTTAGATAATCTGTATTAGCTCAGAATTTGAGGGGCAACAAGTAGTTTTGTTGCTCCTCTCCTAAGAGGATGGGGTCAATAAAGATTCATTTTGCTGATCGATAACTGCTGAAGAGATTTTTACTTAATTTGAACCAGTTTAAATGGATCAATCCCATTAGTTTTCACAGCATTTATCAAAGGCGACACTTGTTTATAAGCAGTTGGGAGGGGGTTCCCCTTACACTGCAGTTGCTCTACCTAAAATGGGAAACTTATTTAGTTGGAATTGTGTTTTCTATGAGTTCCTCACTGATAAACCAGACTGCCAATATTTATTGTCTGTATTGTAAACTCATCAAATGGCGACTCGGGCCATTTATATTCCGATGGACTTTCGGGAAGGAGAAGTTAAAGAGTAAAACATTTTCCACAACAACTCTGTAATTATTACAACATCTCTCCTCATGAGCCACTGGCCTTGTCATGTACCACTATGATCTGAACAGCAGCAGACCAAATACCTATAGTCTCTTTATGTGACACTGAGCTCACAGATGTTCATTTTGCTTTCAAGTTCCCCAGTGTTTCCATGGGGTTCTAGGGATCCAGGTTTGAATTCTGCCATGGCAGATGGTGCAGTTTGATTTAAGAGTCTAAGATTGACCATGAATCCATTGTTGATTGTTGGGGAAAAACCCATCCAGCTCCCTTATGTTCCCTAGGGAAGGAAACTGGCATCCTTACCTGGTCTGGCCTACAATGTGGCTCCAGACACACAGCAATGTGTGTTTGACTCTTACCTGCCCTTTTGCAAATTAGGGATGGGCAATAAATGCTGGCCTAGCCAATGATGCCCTCAACGCGTGAATACATTTTTAAAAATCCAGCATGTTAGTCTGTGTGTTCCACAGCTTCATACATTTCATACCTACATGTTCCAAGTCAATATGTTTTAGTGAGGCATTTGCACAGGAGCCTTGTAACTGTAACCATTCCTGACATTTGTATTCAGGTGGGTTGAGGTTCCAATGTTGGCAATTGGATGGTTTCCACTTGCCTTTCAGTTCCTTAACAAATGAGAGCTGTTTTGCAAATGAAGTCAACACTATTTGCTTTCTTATTACAACCCATTGAGTTTATTTTTAATAAAAGACTTCAATGCATCGACCTCGGGTTCAAACCCTCCAAGGGTGAGAAATATTTGTTGAATGATTGCAAGGTTTGGATATAAATGGAAGTATGTTTTGGCAGAGCTGAGTGAAATAAGCAGCACCAAAGAACCTATGGAAACTTTGACTCCGATACAGTATTGCTATAATAAAAGCCCCCACTCCTGCTCCAGTTTTTGGTCAAGGAGGCAACTGGAGAACAGGCAGTTTGGAAGTTTGTGGAGGGGAAGTGCTGGAAGGATGAGGGCACAAAAATTCCATCAATTAGTTCTTTAGTGTCCCACGTACACTTTTCAAAACTGGATTGTTTCTGCCTCAACAGCTCAACTATTCCCATTCCTCATACAGGGTTACCCTTAGAGAAGTTAATTCCAGGTCAAGATTCCAGTTAAAACAAAGAATGCAAGGAAGAAGTGGGTGAAGGGGTGGGGTTTGAGCATGTGATGGAACTATTGAATCCATCTGAGCTGGTGGGATAAGAGAGAATCACAAGACAGTAGCTAAAACTTCCAATGCCTTAACAGAAGGATTGCACAGGGGTATTCTGAACAGTAATAAGAATGAGGATCATTTGCATTAAATCCTCACTCATCATGAATAACATTTCTAAGTTTTATCATCAGTGTTGCTGGAAGTTTCTGTCAAAAGTTAGCAGGAGATTAATTTCAATATTCTAATAATTGGGAGATGAGAGGTAGCCAGCTATACATTCAGTCATAAATATGGTCTTGTAATTCAGGTGTCTCAGTTTACTAAGGAGCTGTTTTGATTTATAAATGATAAGCTAAAGGGACAGTGTAAGATAAAGCATTCCTCTCGTCTGCTATGTCCAGGGCAAATGTGAGATTATTCACTTTGGAGGCAAAAACAAGAAGGCAGATTACTACCTGGATGGCTGTAAATTGGGGGAGGGGAGTGTGCAGTGGGACCTGGGTGTCCTTGTGCACCAGTTGCTAAAGGTAAGCACGCAGGTGCAGTAGGCGGTAAAGAAGGTAAATGGTATGTTGGCCTTCATTGCGAGAAGTTTCGAGTACAGGAGCAGGGATGCGTTGTTGAGGTTGTACAGGGCCTTGGTGAGACCACACCTGGAATATTGTGTGCAGTTTTGGTCTCTTTTTCTGAGGAAGGAGGCTCTTGCTCTCAAGGGAGTGCAGCGAAGGTTTACCAGGCTGATTCCAGGGATGGCGGGTCTGACGTATGAGGAAAGATTGACTAGGTTGGGATTGTTTTCACTAGAATTCAGATGAATGAGAGGGGATCTCACAGAGACTTATAAAATTCTAACAGGACCGGACAGGGTAGATGCAGGGAGGATTATCCTGATGGTGGGTGTGTCCAGAACCAGGGGTCACAGTATGAGGATTCGGGATAGACGATTTAGGATGGAGATGAGGAGATATTTCTTCACCCAAAGAGTGGCGAACGTGTGGAATTCATTATCACAGGAAGTAGTTGATACCAAAACATTGAACATATTCAAGAGGCAACTAAATATAGCACTTGGGGCAAATGGGATCAAAGGTTATGGGGAGAAAGCAGGATTAGGCTATTGAGTTGGACGATCAGCCATGATCGTGAAGAATGATGGAGCAGGCTTGAAGGGCCGAATGGCCTTCTCCTACCCCTATCTTATATGTTTTTATGTTTCAATGACAGGGCACCTCTGGACTGACAGTGCTTGTCTGGGTGCACAATGACACTTTTAAACATGGCACTCATGGAAGGGACATCAGTCTTTTGGCAGATGTCTGCTTAGCGGCAAGTTGTTGCAAGTCTAGCACGTGGTAAGATGGAAATAGAATCAGATGAGCAGGACACCATAGAGGAAGGGTAGGTAGTTAATGACCAAGTTTTGTAAAGTATGGAAAGAAATCTACTTCACTGTTGTGATGAGAATTCCTTTAAAAAACTCAACGCAATCACACTTAATAAAAAAAGGCTTAAGATTCAGCTCATTATTTCTCATAACAGTACCATTACGCATAAGCTTGTAATGTGTGCTCATACCCTCCACTGACTAACAGCTAGAGCTTTGCTCTTTCACTAAATTATCTGAACATAAACCCTCAGTATGAACACTTTAAGCTGAGCTTCACTGTAATCATTCAGTTCAGGGTGATAGCTTCCCAGATATCTCTTGCTTTGCTGTGCCTTTATCATTCTCTCCTGACCCTTTTTAAATGGAAGTGTTCATTTGTATTGAAGATGAATTAGGCTTCTTTCACCCCATGAATTTGGAGATCTGTAGCTGTCAGCCTGTCTTATCATTTCCTTTGCTCACTAATCCCCTGAATTGTCCTTTCTTGTTCCTCTTGAGCTGTCCTCTGGGTTAATCTTTATTACACCAACGCATTGCAATCCGCACACACTAAACCATCTCTTCTCTTTACGTCCTGCTTCACCAGGCTCACCTCCCTCTACCGTAACCTACTGTTTCCTAATATCACGAGTTGTCATAAACTGAACATGGAGTGTTCAATCCAACCACAACAGCTGGTGAAAACTAAATTCAATTGATAAGTCTGGAATATGAAGTTTGTCTCAGTGAGGCTGCCAATAATAGTTATTGATTATTGTGAAATCCTTCTGGTACATGGAGTCATAGAGATGTACAGCACGGAAACAGACTTTTCGGTCCAACTCATCCATGCTGACCAGATATCCTAAATTAATCTTGTCCCATGTGCCGGCATTTGGCTCATATCCCTCTAAACCCTTCCTATTCATGTACCCATCCAGGAGCCTTTTATATGTAATTGTGCCAGCCACTACCACTTCCTCTGGCAGCTCATGTCATACACGCACCACCATCTGCATGAAAAAGCTGCCCCTTAGTTTTCTTTTAAATCTTTTCCCACTCACCTTAAACCGGTGTCCTCTAGTTTTGGACTCTCCTACCCTGGAGACAAGACTTTCACTGTTCACCCTATCCATGCCCCTCATGATTTTATAAACTTTCATAAGGTCTCTTAGCCCCTCAGCCTCCAACATTTTCTCAGATAACTTTTTCTAGATAGCTTTCTACAATCCTTAAACATTCAATACTGTTGCCTGTCAATCAATGCTGGTTTTAATGTTCCTTATTGCAAACGCAAAAACTTCTACTGATTAATAAGGACAACATTCAGTCTTTATTCTCAACTCTTGTTTTCTGCTCTTTCCTGTAATAAGTCATGTTAGCAGGACACGACAGGTCTGGTGTCTATACTTCCAGGGCATTGTGGTTAATCTGGGAAAGTTTGATTATAATCTGATTAAATGTCAACAGATCGATTGCCAGCACATCTAAAAAATGGTGGATGTAGCTATGAGTAACAAACAATCTATATATTTACCAATCTAAAAGCAACTTCAACGGCATTGAAACCTGACTGTCCTTGACAAACTTGTAGTTAAACAAAAGATACAGAACCATGGTGTGTAGGGCCTGCATTTTAGTCTTGGCAGTTTTGGATTCAAATAATTAACCCTACCCCAGCAAGCAATTACTGCACTACCATTGTAAGATAGGTATTCTTAAGAGTTTCACAAAATGAATTTTGTTTTGGGAGGAGTTGGTAATCACTAGCTCAGTCTCAGTGCTCACATCTCAAGTCCTTTTGTGCTTCAGATTTCTGAATCCTTTCCCCATTTAGAAAATAGTCTATGCCTCTATTCTTCTACCAGATTGCATACCTTACACTTTTGCATTGGATTCCATCTGCCACTTCTTTGCCCACTCTCCCAGCCTAAGTCCTTCTCCAGCCTTTTTGCTTCCTCAACACTACCTGCCCCTCCACCTACCTTTGTGTCATCTGCAAACTTAGCAACAGTGCCCTCAGTTCCTTTGTCCAGGTCATTAATATACAACATGAATAGTTGTGATCGCAACATGGACCACTGTGGAACTCCACTAGTCACTGGTTGCTATCCTGAAAAAGACCCTTTTTTCCCTACTGTCTGCCTTCTGCCAGTGGCCAAAACTCTACATATACCAGTAATTTGCCCCTAAAACCATTGGCTCTTATCTTATTTGGCTGCCTCCTGTGCGGCATCTTGTCAAAGGCCTTCTGGAAATCGAAATAGATCATGTCCACTGGCTCTCTTTGTCTAATTTGCTTGTTACCACCTCGAAGAATTCTAACAGATTTGTCAAGATGATGTCCTCTTGACAAAGCCATGCTGATTCAGCCCTATTTTACCATGTACTTCCAAGTAATCCACAATCTCATTTTAATAATGAAATCTACATTCTTAGCAACGACTGAGGTCAGGCTAACTGGCCTGTAGTTACCTGTCTTCTGCCTCCCTCTCTTCTTAAATGGAGGGGGGTTACGTTAGCCATTTTTCAGTCCTCTGGGACCATCCCCAATTCCATGGATTCCTAAAAGATCACCAGCAATGCGTCTCCAGTCTCCTCAGCTGTCTCCTTCAGAACTCTGGGGTGTAGTCCATCTGAACCTTAATAAAACTGGTAACAATGGGAATTGGGGACCAATCATTCTGCTGGTTGGAGTCATACCTGGCACTTAGGAAGATGGTTGTGGTTCTCAGGAGTCAGTCATCTCAGCTCCAGGACATCTTTGCAGGAGGTCCTCTGCGTAATGTCCAAGGCCAAACCATGTTCAGCTGCTTCATCATTGACCTTCCATCCATCAAAAGGGCAGAATTGGGATGTTTGCTGATGACTGCTCAGTATTCAGCACAATTCACGACTCCCCAGATACTGAAGCAGCCCATGTTCAAATGCAATAAGATCCAGGCTTGGGCTGAGTGGTAAGTAATAATCATTGCACACAAATACCAGGCAATGATCATCTCCAAGGAGGGAGAATCTGACCATTGCTCCTTGACATTCAATAGTGTTACCATCACTGAATCCTCAACTATCAACATCCTGGGAGTTACCATTGACCAGAACCTAAATGGGACTAGCCATATGAATACTGTGGTTACAAGAGTAGGTCAATCCAGCAATAATCAACTCATCTCCTGACTCCCCACAGCCTGTCCACCATCTAAGGCACAAAGGAAGAGTGTGATGGAAGACTGCCCACTTCCCTTAATGGGTACAGCTCCAACAACACTCAAGAAACTTGACTACATCGATGCCCCCTTGATTGGTACCACATCCAGAAACATTCATTCCTTCACTGACACTCAGTGGCAGCAGTGTGTACTATCTACAAGTTACACCATCTAGAAATTCACCAAGGCTCTCTATTTAGGCCGCACCTTCCAAACCCACAACCATCTAGAAGAACAACGGAAGCAGAAGCAGGAGAATACCACCACCTGCAAGTTCTCCTCCAAGCCGCTCACCGGCCTGACTTGGAAATATATCACTGCTCTCTTGGTGTTGCTGGATCAAAATCCTGGAACTCGTCTCTCACAGTTTCATGGGTCTATTTTCGCAGTGGTCCAAGAAGGCAGCTCACCACACCTTCTTAAGGGTAACTCAGGACGGACAATAAATGCTGGTCCAGCCAGCAAAACCTACATCTCATGAATGAACTTGTTTTAAAGATTGTGCCTCTAAGCTCATCTTACTGTATTCTGGCAATGTTCTTGAACTGAAAAACCTTGCTTGGAAAAAGAAAACTCCTTGGTAACAGCACCCCACTGACTCCTCACACTGTTCTGTCTTTTATACACCCCTACCTTATTGTGCACTTTTAAAAACTTTTCATCTCCAATGAGAAGACAGGATGTCAGGATGATAAAGAATTTCCTCTATAGATGAGCCTGCCCTGATCAACGATTCTGAGCAGCAGCATTGAAATCCTATTGGGGCCAATTCCCACACATCTCCATGCTAAATTCATATTCTTATTTATCATGTTTAAATCTGTTGTGTTTGGGAAGCTGCAGGTCTCCTGTAAGAAATCATGTATTGTTTAGTATAAGCTATGTCAGTTACCTATGAACACAAACACTTGCATCCATCATTCACAGAAAAGCCAAGTGCATCTTTGCTTCGATGGTGCCTCCTCGTATCACATTTGAACAACAGTCAAATTAATTACAGCAGAACCTTTTTTTCTCTTGGTGGAGTAAGAAGCTGCACTGTTAGCCTCAGTGCCAGACATTTGGCTCTGGGATTGGGGAATTCAACTCCAGTCCAGGACACTGGGAGGAAATTGCCTTCTGTGTGGAGAAGTCATGGAGTATGAAGAAGGTGCCTTATCAATGTGATTCAGTAAGGAAGTGAATTCTGCTCGGTTGATTAATTAGATCAGGTTCCAAAGAACTTGCACTTCTCACTTAAATAGCTGTGTTTTATAGAAAATGAATTACTGACATGAGCTGACTGCTCTGCAGGCAAATGCAATGCTAATTTGGGTTGGGCAAGTTCACAAAGACAAGGAAGAAATGACTGTTGAATCAAACGATGTCTGGTCAGTGATGATATCAAAGAGATTCATTGGTCAGTTTCCCATGGAAGAAATGGTCTTCGAATTGGGTGTTATTGACAGTTGAATTCCAGAGCCCTAAGTCTGCAAATCATGGTAGAATATGTATTGTCACCTGGGCACAGAGGCTCAAGATTGTGCCAATTCACATAAGACCAATTTACATGGAAATGATTCCCAAATGGGCACAGTAATCAGAATTACAGTAGATTTCAGTCTTTATTTGTTCCTAGACTGCAGACAACAGTGGCATTTATATTGATCGTTCCCTGAACAGCTGAGTCCAATGATATTGCCCAACAAAGATCTCAATTGTAAATTCCATGATATCAACAACAAAGGAACAGTAATATATTTTCAAATAGGGAGGGTTTTATGATTTAGACCTCCTGGTTTTCCCTCAACTTTGTCCTAAGTGTTTAGGTCAGGGTGCGTCACCTTGCTGAGGATCTGAATTAGACAGAAGGGACTATAAATGAACAGAGGTAGTGACTGATGATTGATTCCCATTAGAAAACACCCTTAATGGAAACTGACTATTGCTACAGACCGGGACCTGGCCACAATATTGTGTTTGACACTTCAACGTCATATTGAGGGTATTTTGGATGATCAGAAGTGAGCTCTTTCACGTAAGGTATTAAATCAAGGCACATTTTGCAGTTTCAAAGTGCACGTGGTATTATTTGTGTATGGAGTTCTCTCGGCTCTAAAGTCACTCCCTGAATCAACAATAATAAAAAGAACATTTGCTTTCTGTGAGGCTTCACAGTGAGCTATTGGCTGTCATGTTTGTTCATTTAGCAACAGTGACCATGCATCAACTTATGTAATCAGATATGATGCCAAGCAATGACTATCATCAACCAGACAGATCCAGCCACTTTCCTTTGACATTTAATATAATTCCCCACCGTCAACATCCTGTGGGTCAACATTGAACAGAACGTTGACTGAATCTGCCAAACGAAGGCTGAGGCTCCAAGTCCAGGCCAGAAGCTGGATATCCTCAGGTAAGTAACTCACATATTCTCTCTCTAGATCCTATCCACCACTCACAAGGCACAAGTCAGCAGTGTGATGGAATGCACTCCACTGTCCGGATGAGTGTTGAACCGTCAACTTTTCTTAATTTCAAAAATATGCTCGATTCATTAAAACATCTTTATATACATACATAGTCAACAAAGCACTGAGATGGCAAGAACTGTTGATGCTGGAGTCAGAGGTAACACAGTGTGGAGCTGGAGGAACACAGCGGGCCAGGCAGCACCAGAGGAGCAGGAAAGCTGACGTTTC
>NC_063343.1:8061858-8134898 GCF_021869965.1 Rhincodon typus
CTCCAACCTCATCGTTCCCCAACCTCGCACTGCCCGCTTCTATCTCCTTCCCAAAATCCACAAACCTGAATGCCCTGGTCGACCCATTGTCTCCGCCTGGTCCTGCCCCACCGAACTGATCTCCAACTATCTAGACTCCATTTTCTCCCCCTTGGTCCAGGAACTCCCTACCTATGTCCGTGACACCACCCACGCCCTCCACCTCCTCCAGAACTTCCAATTCCCCGGTCCCCAACACCTCATCTTTACCATGGACGTCCAGTCCCTCTGCACCTGCATTCCCCATGCAGATGGCCTTAAGGCCCTCCGCTTCTTCCTGTCCCGCAGGCCCGACCAGTCCCCCTCCACTGACACCCTCATCCGCTTAGCCGAACTCGTCCTCACACTCAACAACTTCTCTTTCAATTCCTCCCACTTCCTACAGACAAAGGGGGTAGCCATGGGTACCCGCATGGGCCCAAGCTACGCCTGCCTCTTTGTAGGTTACGTGGAACAATCCCTCTTCCGTACCTACACCGGCCCTAAACCCCACCTCTTCCTCCGTTACATTGATGACTGTATCGGTGCCGCCTCGTGCTCCCACGAGGAGCTCGAACAGTTCATACACTTCACTAACACCTTCCACCCCAACCTTAAGTTTACCTGGACCATCTCTAACACCTCTCTCCCCTTCCTGGACCTCTCTGTCTCCATATCGGGCAACCACCGAGAAACCGATATTCATTTCAAGCCCACCGACTCCCACAGCTACCTAGAATACTCCTCCTCCCACCCACCTTCCTGCAAAAATGCTATCCCCTATTCCCAATTCCTTCGCCTCCGCCGCATCTGCTCCCAGGATGAGGCATTCCACTCCCGCACATCTCAGTTGTCCTCGTTTTTCAAGGACCGTAACTTCCCCTCCTCGGTGGTCGAGAACGCCCTCAACCGTGTCTCCCACATCTCCCGCACCTCATCCCTCACACCCCGTCCACGCAATAAAAACCAAAAAAGAATCCCCCTCGTCCTCACGTACCACCCCACCAACCTCCGGATCCAACGCATCATCCTCCGACACTTCCGCCATCTGCAATCCGACCCCACCACCAAAGACATCTTTCCCTCCCCACCCTTATCTGCTTTCCGGAGGGACAACTCTCTCCGTGACTCCCTTGTCCGCTCCACACTCCCCTCCAGCTCCACCACACCCGGCACTTTTCCCTGCAACCGCAGGAAGTGCTACACCTGCCCCCATACCTCCTCCCTCACCCCCATCCCAGGCCCCAAGAAGACTTTCCACATCAAGCAGATGTTCACCTGCACATCTGCCAATGTCGTATACTGCATCCGCTGTACCCGGTGTGGCTTCCTCTACATCGGGGAAACCAAGCGGAGACTCGGGGACCACTTTGCAGAACACCTACGCTCGGTTCGCAACAAACAACTGCACCTCCCAGTCGCGAACCATTTCAACTCCCCCTCCCATTCCTCAGACGACATGTCCATCCTGGGCCTCCTGCAGTGCCACAACGATGCCACCCGAAGGTTGCAGGAACAGCAACTCATATTCCGCTTGGGAACCCTGCAGCCCAATGGTATCAATGTGGATTTCACAAGTTTCAAAATCTCCCCTCCCCCTACCGCATCCCAAAACCAGTCCAGCTCGTCCCTGCCTCCCTAACCTGTTCTTCCTCCCACCTATCCCCTCCTCCCACCTCAAGCCGCACCTCCATCTCCTACCGACCAACCTCATCCCGCCCCCTTGACCTGTCCGTCCTCCCTGGACTGACCTATCCCCTTCCTAACTCCCTACCTACACTCACCTTTACTGGCTCCATCCCCGCCTCTTCGACCTGTTTGTTTCCTCTCCACCTATCCTCTCCTCTATCCCTCTTCTATCCGCCTCCCACTCTCTCCCTATTTATTTCAAAACCCCCTTCCCCTCCCTCTTTTCTGATGAAGGGTCTAGGCCCGAAACGTCAGCCTCTCTGCTCCTATGATGCTGCTTGGCCTGCTGTGTTCATCCAGCCCTGCACCTTGTTGTCTCGGATTCTCCAGCATCTGCAGTTCCTACTATATCTAAAATTGGAGTCTGCAACTTTGAAATACTGGATGAGTCACAACAGCTGTGAGTTTTCCACTCCTTGCTCTCCGGACATGAAAGGAAATGGGAGACAGAACTTAAAAATAATTTTCTATTCTCAGTGGTTAAACTATGAAATATTTGCAGATTTAAATAAAAAAACTGAAAAAATAAGACTTATTACCCTGTTATCAATGCTGGGGCTAATTGTACCCTAAATCACACTTAGGAGCTGCAAACCTACACAGGAGATATTTTAAAGACTCTAAAGACATTCTTTCAACCCCATATTAATGTTACTTATGAATGGTACGTGTTTAACATCAAAATTTGGAGGAAAGGGAGACAATTGATTGATATGTGATGGCATTGACGCATCTAGCTAAATCCTGAATGTTTGTAAATTTGAAAAAACAATCTCCTCAAACATAGGGCCATCTTAGCTGGAAGGGATTTTGCCATGAGAACACATCTCTCAAGAAAGCTTTCAACCTGTGAAAAAGTTCAGAAGTTGCCAACCATCAGCTACAGTGCACTAGTGGAAGAACAGAAAAGACTTTGCATTATGCCGAAAGACATTCCATACTGAAGGAGTAGGGATGGAAGTAGATTCAATGGTAATTTTCAAAATGGGATTTTGATATGTTTTTGAAAAAGAAAAATCTACAGCATTATGAACTAAATCAAGCAAGTGGAATTAACTGGTCAGCTCTTTACAAGTTTTGGTGCAGGCATTATAGGCTGTATGGTCTCCTTCTGTGCTGTTTCTGTAATTTTATGATCACTGGTATGGACATACATTCAGTAAAGTCCATCTAGTCATAGAAACATAGAAAATAGGATCAGGAGGAGGCCATTCGGCCCTTCAAGCCTGCTCCATCATTCTTCACGATCATGGCTGATCATCCAACTCAATAGCCTAATTCTGTTTTCTCCCCATAACCTTTGATCCCATTTGCCCCAAATGCTATATCTAGTCACCTCTTGAATACATTCAATGTTTTGGCATCAACTACTTCCTGTGGTAATGAATTCCACAGGCTTGCCACTCTTTGGGTGAAGAAATGTCTCCTCATCTCATCCTAAATGGTCTACTCCAAATCGTCATACTGTGACCCCTGGTTGTGGATACACCCCAGCTTTGGGAACATCCTCCCTGCAGCTACCCTGTCCAGTCCTGTTCGAATTTTATAAGTCTCTATGAGATGCCCCCTCATTCATCTGAACTCCAGTGAAAACAATCCCAACATAGTCAATCTCCCCTCATACTAAGACTCGTAAATCCATTTATCCTTGCAACACATTACTTATGCTCTTTTCCTCAATGTGTGTTTGATGTTTACTTATCCATGGTTTTTTGTGGGGAAAAGAAAATGAAAACTTGGAGGCAATGAAGAAAAATTATAAAGGACTGAAATGAATGTTTGAAGTGTAAGATGTGGTAGGTGTCTGTGCGTACTGGCATGTATTTCCTGTATTGAAAAGTGTGCACCGCACTTGCACCATTTGTCGTCTTGCTTCCTGTTGTGTTTCCATGTGGATATTCTTTAATGTTGCAATTGTCACACTCTGCCGGAGACCATTATAATAGGAGTAAGTGTGGCAAAGGTTATATACTTACTTTATTAAACAACCTTTCCAATCAAACATCTTTACTTGTCTTAAAAAACTTGTTTTTATGTGTTGTACCTTTTAATACTCTATTTATCACTTTTGGATATTGGACGGTTAGAACCTATCTAATTGACCACTATTATAAAATACGTTCGCCATTTACAACCATTTACAGGAATTTAACCTGGCAAGTAACCAGGAATGCAAATAGTGGGACTTTATTGCATGCATCTTTTATTCTTCCCATCACAAAGGTAGCCTAACTTCTACTGTTTGCACTCACTTCCACCAACACATGCAACACTTCCAATTTCATTTGCACATTAGCTAACTGACCTGCAACAGGATTGTAGTCACTTGCTGACTCTTCATCAGGTTATTGATGGACTCAAATAGTCTTTTCAGTGATTCTTCGAACTCAACCTGTTCCTTTTCTTCATACAGTCTAGAACAAAGAGAAAGGTTTTGTTTATTGATAGGGTCTCAAACATGTTTTTTTTCTATCAGAACTGCTGTTTAATAAGATCTAATTATCAAAAAGACAAAGATTTGGCAATCTTTATGTGCAATAATGTTTACTTTAACAGACAGATATTTTTGTATTAATTATTGGCTGCTCACTCGTCTCAGTGGAACTCTAGCTCAAGGATCTGATGTTGCAATGAACTTATTCATAGATTCATAGAGTCACACAACACATAAACAGAAGCTTCAGTCCAACATGTCCATGCCAAACAAGTTTCCCAGGCTAAACTAGCTTCATTTGCTTGTGTTTGACCCATATCCCTCTAAACCTTTCCTATTCATGTACCTGCACAAATGTCTTTTAAACATTGTAACTGTACCTGCATCTACCACTTCCTATGGCAGCTCATTCCACATACGCACCACCCTCTTTGTGAAAAAGTTGCCCTTCAGATCCTTCTTAAATCTTTCCCCACTCACCCTAAAATTATGCCTCTAGTTTTGAACTTCCGTACCTTCTGCCAATAGCATGTTAAACCCAATCAGGTGAATGGTGCAGGTGTGGTTGGAATATTAAGGTATTTTCCCTCTACCCTTTAGCTCAATGTACCTTGTTTTTATTGTAAACCTAAAGACTCAACTCATTGACAAATCAACAACTAAGAAGAGCCTAAATGCAAGTTCCAGCTGAGGTTGGTATCCATGGGATTGTCTTCTTTCAATTTATCACAATGCATTTGTTGCCCAAAATGTGATCTGCTCTCCATTGGGGAAATCAAGTGTGCTTTGTGGGACTTCATCATTCAGTCTGCAAACATGACACTAAGTTTCTGACCATCTGTCATTTTAATTCTCCACCTTCATACATGGTCACCTTTTTGAACTACCTGGGATGTCTTGTGTAGTTTCGCTGCCACCATTCCTTTTTGTGGTGTTAATCTAAGCTACTGAGAGCAAGTGGGAAAGGATGCCCCCATGAATCTTAGACAGAAGACAGCAAAATCTTGACAATCAGTAAAAAGGTCTGTTTTATTTTACTTAGTAATGAGTGGCAGTCCATCTGTTTTACATGATGGTCTCTTATGAGGTATCAGGCTCAACTCAAGAGCAAGTTCCCATTACTACTACTGAAACATTCTCATTCAGCATTGTTAACAACACAGAACAGCAGCAGAACAAATGGATGGGACCATTCTCACGATATCAGTTAAATTTCAGGTAATAACTGCTTTATAGGCAATCTCCCCCCAGGCTCTTTTTTTTCCTGACTCTTAAATTCTTTATATTGTTTCAAATAAGTAAAGTGGATTTACTGCCCCATCTCCCACACATCCCTACACCCACATTCCAAAGTCTCTCAGACTTTGTTAGGGCAGAAGTCTACTGCTTGCAAACAAAATGTATAGGTACAGTTCATTGCCATTCTGAAATCTTGGTGGACTTTTGATTGCCCACATGCTTTTGGCTGACAACATCCTCTGATATGAATGGATTGTTTCCCTTGGAGCAACATTAGTTTCCTCTATTTCTGCAAGAGAACATATTATTTATAAGACAATTAAGCTTTGCCTTTTGATATTGTGACAAAGTACCCTTGTATGTGCTCCTTCCATTCATGCTTGTACTTTTTTGGATAAGATTATCATTTTATCATATTCAATCATCAACCATACTGTTGCTGTTCTGGTCATGTTCCTACCAAACTGCTAAATTAGCTGCAACAGGAGTCTATTACTAACTCCTGGTGGGTGTAGTGGCAAGGATATCTGATGATCGGTTTTGAAGAGTTTGAAAGAATTGAATAATACCTTCAAACCTGTTAGATTAGTAGTGTCTTCTGGTTTCTCACTGGTAAAGAGCTGTTGGACACCAACATAAACAAGTGTAAATGGTGTATTTTTTTCTCTTTGGTTCGGCAAACAAATTTTCAGAGAGCTTTGAAGTAACTCTCTTCCGGATTAAAATTACGGTGATCACTAGTATTTGGCTACTGTGCTGACTGCGGTTCGTCAAGATACTGTAGAATTTGCAGAGTGCAACGTGTTTCTGCTGACAAGTGAGAAGTTTTACTTTCTGATAATATAGTTCCGTTCCCTTTATTTTGAAAGGTCTTTTAGCATTCCTTTCCTTTTCAACAGTGTTCTGCCTGTAACAGACATTTTTCTGTCTGAAAGTTGCAGTTTCATTCTCCTGAACAGACGAATTTTTCAGATTAACTATTAACACTTGCTTAAGTACTAAACTTGAAATTAGTTGGATGACCACTAACCTGCATGATCTCTGTCTCATCTCATGTAGATTAATCATCAACAACTTTTACGAAAGTTTCGTTCATATGTTCCAATGTTTCAAAGTATATCACCAAATTACGTAATCTAATGAAGTTAAATCTTGGGCTTTTTTCCAAGATACTTGCTTTAAAGCATTAACTCCTTTCGGCACATTGGCATGATTGATTCAATGGTTCAATGATTGTTTTTGACACTTGTATAGCTTTTGTTTTGGAAGTACCCCACTTCCTAACAGAAGTTCTATTAGCATGATGAAGGTGAACATTATTTCTGTTTGTGCACAATTTTTTAACTCCACATTTACAAGACAACGTTGAACATCAAAGGGTTAAAAAGACGTTGTGTCCTGGTCTATCCTGTGATGCTTTGCTATTCTTGTATCTTAGAAAGTTGCTGAAGTCTGATAAACTTCTTTAGTAAGTATAACTTTCTGTTCCCATCACACTCTTGTGCTATTTTAGAATTTCTGATTTCAGATTTCACCGCTATCTGAATAGCTCATTCCAATCTGACATCTTACTTTGATTGTAACTTATGTAGAAATAAATAGATCAGAAATTCGAACACCAATTCTGTCTCAAGTCAGATCCAAATGTGAAATGACATGGTCACAACAGTCTGACAATGCGCAAAAATAATTAATAAAGTTTTCAATATGTTCTCCAGAAAGTTGTATGTTTCCATTAAATCCTGCTCTCCTCATATTACAATTGGTACTTGATGTAAAGTAATTGTCAAATACTCTTACAACAGTATTAAAAGTGCTTGTTATGTCATTTTAAAACATGATCTCCAACCTAACACACAAGGTAAAGAAACAGTTACTTGTACTTTTTTTTTGTCATCTTGAATCTTTTCTATATTGTATGAATTGTCTGCTCTATATAGACCAATTCAATTCACCATCTGAAGGATCTATGATTTTAAACCTGCTTGGAGGTGTAATGTCTTTCTCCAGTGTTGCTTATTTAACTTGTGTCATCTTTCTTACTTGAAGGATCTACTTGAAAGCTGTTACAGGAATTCCCTATTTTTTTTCAGGATCAAGTAGTTCAGTGCTTTAAATTAGATAAGAATCAGGAACAGGAGCAGGTAGTTAAACCTCTCAAGCCTGCTCCGCCATTAAATACAATCATGGCTCTCAGCAATTACTTTCATTCTTTAAAATGTTGAATCCTCTTCAGGAAGGATATCGGAGATGAATTGCTAATTAAACTTTTTTCCTAAAAGCTTAGTTGTTTCTGAAGATTTTTGACTTCGATCTTCTTACTTTTCAGAGCTTTTCTTTAATGATTGTTAATTAAAGTCAAAAAATGTCCAAATGTATCACAATTATCTTTTTTTACTGTAAAAGTTATTTTCAATTATCAGTGTTTCAACGATCAGTGAAATCCTTTATAACAAAGAAATATGTCACATACCTTCCCTTTTGTTCTTTTTTCCAATCTCCCCCTTAAATCTAATACATTTCTAATCTTCCTACTGCTGATGAGACACACCACCCCGAAACATAACACTGTTTTCTTCGCCATAGATACAGGCAGACCTGCTGAATAGTTTGACCATTTTCTGTTTATATCAGCAGAATTATATTTTGTTTCGAAAGCGGTAAATCAAAGTGCAAGACCAAGATCCGTAGAGTAGGATCCCAAAGTTTGAAAAGATGGAAGAGAATCAAACACACGAAACAGTAAAGTGACGCAATGGGTTAAGTTTTTGTAAACTTAGAGCAGTAACAGCCTCTACAGGGTTAAGATCTGGGTGACCTTGACTAGGAAATGATGCACTGAGTATTGAATTCAATACAATGAGGATTCAAAGTGGAACAGAGTGTTTCAGTTAATATTCTGAATTTCAAAGAAACAGAAGAGTTACATTTAGAGTTGCAATTATCTTTACCAGTCTATGAAAAGAAAGAAATGTGGACCATCACAATTCACTGAGGGTAGTGCACTGGAAATCAAGTCCCAACTATTCCTGGAACCATCACCGTTGTGAAAAAAATTTAAGTCAATCAATCCAGTGTCCCCAGTTTATCTAAAAATTGAAAGTACTGTGGATGCTGTAAATCAGAAACAAAAACAGAAAATGTCTGGCAGCATCTGTGGATAAAAAATCAGAGTTAACATTTTGGTTCCAGTTACCCTTCCTCAGTTCAGACCTGCTGAGCTTTTCCAGCAATTTCTGGTTTTTTCCCCAATTTGTCTGTCTGGTAAACTGAGGCTAGAAGAAAACACTCGCCAGGTTTTTATACTTAACAAGAAAAAAAAAATCAGCAATTTATTGCAAACAGAATTGTTTTTAATCGATGATAGTGAAGGAACATGGATTTCCTAAATTATAATTCACTTTAATTTAACCTCCTTCGAAAATGACACAAGACCGTGGAAAGTCAAACTTGCCGAAAAATCTCATCAGATTTCATCGACCTTCTCAGATACAAGAACGGCAAAACATCACCTGATAGGCCAAGACAAAATGTCTTTTGAACCCTTTGATGCTGGAAGTTTTCTTACAGATGTGGAAGTGGAGTTTAAAAAAAGTGCGCAGTCCTTTAAATTTTCCCGCACACATCCAAACTGACACACACTGACGCAACACAACATCAATTTTGAGGATCAGAAGGAAATTAGGGAAATGGAGTCCAAACAGCATCAAACTGGACCATAGGATGTGATGAGTTGTCTCCCTTACAACTCTCTAATGCTAGCGCAAAGTTGTGTGCACACCGATGTTCAATCTTTCAATTTTCCTGTGAATTTTCCTGTATCAGAGGCTCTGAAGGTGATTTTCCCTTTCTCCTCTCATCCAGGGAATTAGCAGGGGAAGGTGAGTGGTTAACTGGAGCTGTTACTGGACACTATTAGGTAATTGCACAGGGAAGAGAAACATGGAGATTGTCGATGTTTTTAGGTGGATTTTCCAGCTGTACCGTGTCAAGCAATTGCCCACGTTCTGATTTTGGTCCCATTGTTCCAGGAAAAAAGAACAATCTTGCATAAAACGTATAATGTGATTCATAGAACATAGAATAGCACAAGAACGGGCCATTTGGCCCACAATGTTGTGCCGAATATGACACCAAATTAAATTGATCTCTTCTGACTGCCCTTGGCACAAATCCCTCCATTCCTTGCATATTTATGTGCTTATCTAAAAGTTCCTTAAATACCGCTGTCTTATCTGCTTCACCACCTCTGGCAGCGCATTCCAAACTCTTACCACTCTTTGTGTAAATAACTTGTCCCTCACTTCTCCTTTGAACTTTCCTCCTCGCAACTTGAATGCATGCACCCTCGTATTAGACATTTCAACTCTGGGAGAAAGATTCTGACCAGCAACCCTATCTATGCGTCTCATAATTTTATAGACTTCTATCAAGTCTCCACTCAGCCTTTGGCGCTGCAGAGAAAACAACCTGAGCTTTTCTAGCTTCTGTTTGCACTGTCTCCTTGGTTTAAAGCAGTATCTTACTTCTTGAGTCCACTGACAAAAAATAAAAGCAACTAAAGCGATGTGGTTGTTGCAGTTGGGAGGAAAAGAAAATGTTTGTTTAGATATCAAATTGAGGAATGTAGCACTGACGGTCATTATCATGCCAGTGCGGTTTTCAAAAAGAGTTTATCACTGTGAAGTGATTGGAACCAGATGGATCCATTGACTCTGTGATCTGTGATTGCAGTTGTTCACCACGGCCAATTAGGGAGCCCTAGCTGACAGATATAAGCAGGGGATTCAGAGAATCTCCTGAATTCAGGGACTGACTCAGACCTGGCTGGACACAGCCAGTATACGGTGCACATGTAAATAAAGGTGGCTTGGTAACAGGATTCCAGCCTCTGTGGAGTTCTTTCACACTTCTTGCATTTCCATCATTTCTCTTCTCATGCCTTTTAAAGTTTTCCTTCACAAGTATTTAGCAGCTTTCTGTGTAAAATACATGACAGATTCTATTTTACAGAGGCAATCTATCTCTTAACCAACTACCTTGCAAAACTCTTGCCCTCTTTGATTTTTATCAGCCCTCTACATTGAATGAAATATCTCCAATGCAACACACTATTAGAGGACATTTAAAAACACACATACACAGCATCCATTGCATTTCCTTTCAGTATACTTTTGTTCTTTCCTGACAAAGATTTTAAGTTTGTTGGACATAATTTGCGTTTTACGAGTCACTGATGCCTATACTTAATTGTTGATTGCTTTATTGTTGTCACATGTACTGAGATTACAATGAAAGGTACTGTATCACATGCTATACAAGCAGATCATACCATACAAAGTGCATCAGGGTACCAGAACAGAGTGCAGAATACAGTGTTACAGCTGCAGAGAAGGTGCAGAGAGACAGAGAGAGAGAGAGAAATCAAACTTAACATTTGAGAGGTCCATTCACAAGTTTGATAACAGGGGGAGAAGAAACTGTTAAGCCATATTCCAAGTTAGAATTAATTTTAAGTTGTATCACAAGCTTAAGCAATAAACCCATTGATGATATTACCCTGACTGACGCACAATTATTTAGTTTTTTTACGTGTTATTTATTTTGGACAGATGTGTTGCATTAGTAACAATGTGACATAACTTCAATTTCCAAGATAAACCTTAACAAAAAGAATGACTTGTATTTATATAGTTCCTCTCAAGACTTCAGAAAATCCCAAAATGCTTTACAGCTAACAAAGTGCATTTGTTGGACAGTCATTACGGTGATTAGGGGCCATGTAGCAGCTAATTTATGCACATCATAGGCCACAAATCTTCAGTAAGAAAAATGAACTAATAACTTGACTCAGTGATGTTGATTGAAGAAATTAGAGTCAAAGAGCCATACAGCAGTCCATGCCGAACATAATTCAAACCAAACTAGTCCCACCTGCCTATTCTTGGCCCATATCCGTCCAAACATTTCTTATACATGTACTTATTCAAATGTCTTTTAAACGTTGTAATTGTGTCCCCATCCACCACTTTCTCTGGAAGTTCTTTCCACACATGAACCACCCTCTGTGTAAAAAATAATTGCCCCTTATGTCTTTTTTAAATCTTTCTCTTCTAACCTTAATAATATGATGCCTAGTCTTGAAATCCCCCACACTAGGGAAAAGACACCCGCCATTCTCCTTATCTACACTCCTCATTATTTTGTAAATCGCTAGAAGTTCACCTGTCAACCTCCTGGGCTCCAGTGAGAAAAGTCCCAGCCTAACCAGCCTCTCCTTATATCTCAAACTCTCCATTCCCAGCAACATCCTGGTAAATCTTTTCTGAACCCTCTCCACCTGGATCATATCCTTCCTAATACAGAGAGATGAGAACTGGATGCAGTACTCCAGAAGGCCAGGCAACATCAGAGGAGCAGGAAAGTTGATGTTTCGGGTCAGGACCCTCCTTCAGAAATGTGGAGGGTGAAGGGAGCTGGGAAATAAATAGAGAGGAGGGGAGGTGCTGGGGAAGGTAGGTAGGATGTTGATAGGTGATTGCAGGTAGGGAGTGATGGGGATTGGTCAGTGTGATGGATGGGGAGGATAGGTAGGAGAGAAGATGGACAGGTTGTGTCAGATTAAGGAGATGGGGATGAGAGGGAGGGTTGGACGTGGGATGAGGCCGGGGGTGGGGAGATTTTAAAAAAACATAACACTGAGTCAGAAAGATGGAGCCTCTGACAACAAAGTCCTCCCTGAAGAGGGAGACATGAAACCACAACTTTCTCACTCCAGGATGAGATTGCTACTTATTGATTGGAAAACAAAGGGTCTAACACAGATAATGAAGCCACAATAAAAAACGAAGAGTGCTGCACTTAATTCTTTTGTGGAACTAGCAAAGGAAGCAACAAAGCAGACTGATTCGGAAGGGCGTTCCAACGAAAGAATATAATGACATCAATCTCTTGAGATTGTATCAGTTAGCAAGTTCATCTCTTAATGCAAATTTGTCTTTTCATTCCTCAGCCTTAATCCAAGGCAATTTCCATTAGTGCATTATTCAAACCACATTTGTTTTCTGTCCTTCAGAAAAGAAGCTAAACCAAGGTCTAAAACCTACGGTTGCAATGCAATTAATGATACCACAGCATTATTGTAGTAAGTGCAAGGAGTTCTGCTGGCGTCCTAGCCAACATCTTTTTTGAACCAACAACAGCAGAGCAGTTGAATTGGTTATTCATCACACTTATCCTTTTCATGTTTACCCACATGACAAATGATTGTAGTTCCAAAAAATGAGATACCAACAAAGAGGAAAGACGATGCTCTGTCAATATAAATTCTTTCTATAGATGTCGATTTTGAATCAACACAGGAACTTGCATTTATACTGTATCCCTAACAAAGTAAAATATCCAAAGGAATTTAACAAAATCATCATCAATTAATATTTCTCAAAACGAGCCACAGAAGGAAAGTCATGACGAAGAGATTGGTCCATTTTAAGGGGAATTTAAAAGGAGTGAGGGGTAGCAAGGGGATATGCTTTAGTAATTGATTAATTAATCCTTAGTTATACAGTCTAATTATTTCTGAATAACAGATGTTGCAGACACAATGGGTTGAATGGTCTCATTCTGCACTGTAAAATTGTATGATTCTATGATCTTATGTTGGCTTATATTATCCATAATTCCCTGATTTCCTCTCTCACTTTCTTAAATAACAAAATGGCTGTGTCATTTTACAATCTGGAACAGATTCCATATGAAAATAACTTGGGAAGGTCATATTTAGGATAGCATCAATTTTATCACCTACTTCCTGTAAAACCCTGAATAGAAATCACGTGGTCCTGAGAATTGGTCCTTCTTTGATACATTTGGGTTGGATTGGATGTTTTTTAGGCTAAGTACTAATTGCATTGAGTTTTTTGGCACAATTGTCACCATATGTACCTCATTAACTACCTCCTATGGCAATGCTCAGGTCTAATTCCATCCTCATCTTATCACAGGCCATTCCCAGAGTAATTTGCCACTCACCAGATATCTGTGGAAAGTCTGACAGCCCTTGCACCAGCGTCATATTTAAAAGCTTGTGATGCAACTGGACAACTGTACCTACCCTCAACAGTTTCTGAGATTTATGCTGGATATGGCCAAGACAGGGGGAATCTGGCACCTCACTTTGTGGGCATGAGACCTCGAGGTCCTGTTGGCCATGGTGGTGCCAACATGGAACTTGTGCTTCCCCCAGGACCAGTAGTTGAGGGCATGATACTTGACCATGCCATTGTAATCTGAGGTTGCCTCCTAGGTCAGCTGCCTGCAGGAGAACTCAGCACTGTAGGAAGAAAGTCAATGACCTTCTCTTCTTTGCCAGCACAAATGCCAATGACTTCTCACCGATACTTAATACTCAGTGTATCTCTACTACTGCACCTCCACCCACCTCCCACCAAGGCTCATGCCCTTTCACTGTCATTATTGCTTACAACATCTTCCCCACTCACTGTCACCCATCCCAAACACCGACTCCAATAACCTGCATGAGCTCTGTGCTGCTCACTCACTCAGGACACCTCCTCACTTGCACCAAAAGTAATAGCTGTGCCAGTCACTTTCATCTGCCTTAGTACCTGCTTCTCTCTTATTCCAGGAGGAAATCAGCTCACAGCAGGGCTGAAAGAGTTAAGACAGGCGGTAAGCGGCTTAACATTTGGTTCCTGACCCCTTATGAGGAGAGGATTCTGTAGTGACCACCCCAAGCAGCTGACTGATTGTTTCAGACCAACTGTACCGATCTTCCTGCCTTTGAGTCTGTGCTAAACAGCAGTAATACGAGGCTGGTACTCTGGCTGAGGGGGTCAAAATGCTCAAGGGCAAAGTAAGGCAGGAATGCTGTAAGCAACCAGGTGTGCTCACTGTGACAGTGAGCAAAGAGCACAGAGACGCAGCCTGGTGCAGTCCATGAGTTGGGTGAGTGTCCCTGAGCCTACAATGCCCTCACAGCAGCAGCAGCAAATGTAGATACATGTGGATCGTAACTGTGCCATAAGGAGTCACAGAGGTTGGCACATGTCAGATGATAATGTCCGTGGGCATGGCCTGTGTGTATCCCCCACCCATGCAGCGTGCCATGAGAAACAGGTGCTCGTGACAATGGGGGTCCTTTGGAGCAAGTTGTGAGCTGAAGTTACCAAGTACCCATTCAGATCTCCATGTCAAGAAATCACAATGTCTGGCTTGCTTCCTGCATTTGGTAAGATGGGGAGCTAAATATTGATAAGGTGATTCAGGCCATTAATAAAGCATTGAACAAGTTATAATTCCCCCTTTATTGGTAACTCTTACTACTGCCTTGTACCACTCTCAGCAAATATATAACAGATACAGTGAGATAGGCCACACTAGGTTCTTGCCTGATTCTGTAACAAATCTTGCCATAGCCCATATTGCTCAGGCCCCTATAAGAATCCAGTCATTATTTCCTTCTTTACTATTATTTTGCAATTGTTAATATCAATGTATCGGCATCCCTGATCCAACACAAGTTTCCATACAATGTCCAACATGCTCTTCTTTCTCACTGCTGCAAAATGAAGATACGAAGTAATTATTCAATGTTTACCACTTTTTATTAATGTTAGTATCGTCACCGCTATCTGTTTTTGAGGCATCCATATTGTTCCAGATCATCTCATTTTTCTTAATATTATTGTAAAAATATTTGTTTTTTTTTAAACTTTCTTTCCCTCTCTTTTTGAGGCTGTTGTTATCTGTTGTAATTTTGATATCAATCCCCATGCTTTTCTTTTCATTACTAATTGCCTCTTCCTTTGGTTGTACGTCATTGCTTACCTCTTCAGTTGACTGTGGGTGACATTTTTCTTCCATCAAGAAGATCTCATTTACCTCAGAGCATAAAATGCTTCTGTTGACATTAAGTTATTTTTGAACACTTCCCGATAAGACAGAGGATGGTGGTGGAGGGTTGTTTTTCAGACTGGAAGCCTGTTAGCAGGAGAGCTCCACTGGCATCAGTTTTGGGTCCACTTTTGTTTCCATTTATATAAATGATTTGGATGAGAATATTAGGAGGCATGGTTAGTAAGTTTGCGGATGACACTAAAATTGGTGTTACAGCAGACCGTGAAGAAGGCTGTCTAAGATTACAAAGAGATCTTGATCAATTGGATCAATGGGCTGAGGAGTAGCAGATTAATTTGAATAAATGCGAGGTGTTGTAGTTTGGTAAAACAAACAAGGGCAGGACTTCTACAATACTACCTAAGGTTCTACTGTTAATTGTATAACTGAAGGACCTAGAGGTTCAGGTACACAATTGTTTGAAATTTGTGTCACAGGTAGACAGGGTGGTTAAGAACACATTTAGCATGCTTACCTTCATTGCTCAGACCTTTGAGTATAGGAGTTGGGTCATCATGGTGAGATTATACAGGATATTGGTGAGGCCTCTTCTGGAGTATTGTGTGCAGTTCTGGTAGCCCAGTTATAAGAGGATATTATTAAATTAGACAGGTTCAAAAAAGATTTACCAAGAATGTGCCAGGAATGGAGGGTTTGAGTTATTCAAATAGGCTGAACAGGCTGGGACCTTTCTAAATGGAGCATAGGAGGTTGAGGGGTGACCTTATTGAGGTTTATACAATCATGAGAGGCATAGATAAGCTGAATATCAAGGGTCTTTTCCCTAGGGTGGGGGCATTCTAAACTAAGGGGCATATTTTTAAGATGAGAGGAGAAAGTTTTTAAAAATGTGAGGGGCAATTTTTTTTTACACTGAGAGTGGTTAGTGGGTGGAATGAACTGCCAGAGGAAGTAGTGGATGCAGGTAAAATATTTAAAAGACATTTGAATAAGTACATCAAAAGGAAAGGTTTGGCGGGATATGGGCCAAATACAAGCAAGTGGGATTAGTTTAATTTGGGAACATTGTCAATGTAGGCTAGTTGGAAGGGTCTGCTTCCATGTTGTGTCACTCCAAGACTCTGACTCTAATTGTCTGTCATTTTAATCATAAACAGATTGGTCCAGCTTACCTCAAACAAGCTCCACTGTATTGCCCTGAAGTTAGTCTTACTTATATCTAGGATCCTAGGTACTGTTACATGTTTTACCCTTTCAAACATTACATTGAACTCGAACATAATGTGATTGTTGGTTGATAACTGTTTATTCATGGTTGGATTGTTCACCAAGACTTCTTCGTTCATCATTACATTTCACTTGATCATCCTTTCTTTTAATCTGGGGAATAGCATTGCAGAAAACTATCCTGAATACACTCTCAAAATTCACTGCTCTTCTCATATTAAGCAATTTCTCAATCTATGGAAGTTAAAATCACCCATTAAAACCATTCTGCCTTTGCTCGTCTAATCCCCGCATTTATATGATCAACCGCTTCACAGCTTACGACAAGGGGACATGTTCATATCCAATACTTCACTCTTAAATCTTTTTTTTGTTTCTTAATTATACCAAAAAACTCTGCACTTCCTCTTCCATTATACACATGGGATTCTAAGGAGACCAGTGTGTTCATTGATATTGAAGGTTCTACCTTATTTATCTAGGAGTAATGCAGAAATAGTCTAAATTCAAACTGTTTATGTACATAATTTAAAATATCTTAGAACTTCATAGAAGTTTCAAGGCACAAAAAGGCAGAGTGAGGAGCAGCATGTGCAATCTGTCCCCAGAGTTGTCTCTCTAAGAGTCAGGAATCAGTCACTTGACTCATTATCTTCGCCCACAAGCTGAAGCATTCAGTCACTGGGCAAGGATTTATGATCAGACAAGCATAATCAAACACCACAGAAGGCTGCTGAAAGATTGATAAGGAGAAAGAAGAATACTTCACCACAGTCACACAAAAATGTCATCTGTGACTTTGATGAGGGGTTGGGGCATGCTCCTATTTGGAGGAATTCAATCGCGAAACTCAAGAAAAAGAAGCATGGATTTGGGGAGACAACAACACAGTCACATTGATCTCCTGGTGATAATTATCATAGCTGTGTTAATACTCTCTTTTTTTAAAATCAGTTTCATTAACAAATTGTTCACGTTCATATGAGCTCTCAGAAACATCCTAGTCTACTTTCATGACTAATGAATCACTCTGCAGAATTGTCTCTTTAAATGGTGAGTATAGTTGCCAGATGAAAGACAGCATGTCTGATACTACCCTGCTCTGTCAGTACTGAAATGAAGTGTCATTCCTCGATGACATGTTACAGGTCTTGAACTCAGGACTTTCTGACTCAGAAGCAGCAGTTTAGCCACATGAGTGAAGCTGACTCTCTGGAAGCTGGAAAAAATATCTGTCAAGGACAGTAAATGTACCCATCGCCATTATGAACGAGCCTCTGAATAAGCTAGGAGAAGCTTTTACAGTGTAAGGAAAGACAGTTTGTTAAATTTCCTTTTATGTACCCTGTATAATCATTTGCCTAATTGGCTCTTTGTTATAATACATCAGTGCTACCTCAGGTAGAGAGGACGAAAGAAGCACTTCCATCTACATAATTATCCATTATTTAAATGAGCTTTATTATCCATTACTGGGGATAAGTATACTCTCCCTTCTTACTATTATTGTCTTTGGCATCAGCATTCACTGGGAATTGCTGGAAACTCTGTATGAATATCACAATCCAAATTCTTCAAGTCTGTAGGTGATCAACCAATAGTCTTGGCAAATTGATAAAGCAAGTGTTTACTAAATTCTAAACTTCATGAATCTTTTACAAAACTCCACTTCTTCCTTTAAAATTAAAGTACGAATGCCTTTTAAAATATACACTCTTTTAGACATTATTTTTCCAATAACGGTAATGAAGAGATAAAATGATCAATTAGTGAGGAAGCAAATCAATATCTGGAACTTACTGTGCAAATAACGATCGAGATCTCACAATGAATTTAAAGATATACTCCAGGGCTTTCAAAGTCCGTAAAATTGGTTCACATTGCTTGCCTTCACAACAAATGTCTAGATAGTTTTTCAGCACAGTCATCAGTTTCCTGGAATAAGATTTGATGGAGAAAATGAAGACAAATGACAGATTTTTTTAAAAATGTACACTGATGGATAATTTGATTGATAAACATGTTATTTTGTGGCTTTTTTAAAAGAAACTGCAATATTTCATTTCGAAATAACTAAAGTGGTACTGAAGGAGATTTAAGAGAGTTACAAAAATTCAACACATGTCCAGCAACTGAAAAAAGCAACATCAAAGGAAGCAGTAAAATGCTGATTTAAATACAGAAAGATTTGCATTAACATAGTACTTTTTATGACCATCTGGAAACCCAAAGCTCTTTGCAGCCAACAACATACTTATAAATCAGTTTCACTGCTACAACATAGGAAACCAATTTGCACGCAGCAGATTCTCACTTATAGCAAGGTGCTAACAACCAGACCATTTTGGTAACGATCAAAGATTTAAATTTAGAGAACACTGGGAAGGAAAGAAACCCACTCTTCTTTGAAATGGCTCCAGAAGGCTTCCTTTGAAGGTCTTACATTATCACAACATCCAAAAATCAGAACCTATAGTAGGACAGTGAGATCCCTGCAGTGTGAGATTGGATGGTGTACTCAGGTCTCTGGGCTGGGACTCAGAACCAGTTTTACAACTGGGAGGCTTGCTTGTCATTGATAAGTCATAGTTGGATGTCAGTATAACATGGTGTAAGTTTTTAGGAAGTCTCACTGCAACTGCATAGTTATAGGCTTCGCTACTCCTTGAGCAATCATCAGTTCTGGGAAGTCAGACACAAGGAAGCTTCACAAGTCTTCAAATTTCTATAGAGATGAACAACAAGCCTGCACTTTGAAAGATGGCAAACACTTGGGTTTTCAAATCCTTAAAGTTAATGGGTAAGCATAGTTTTGTTAATTAAATAATGTATTATTCATAAAGGAGTTGATCTAAAACGGATTAAACAGTGATCAGAGAACAGATGGTACAGTTCAATTAGCAAAACGCTAATGTCAAACTGATAACAAGAAATTCTAACCCAAAGGAGAACAGGATGTAATTCTGAATCAGTAAGAATGCTGGAATCAGCTTTAAAAGAATTGTAGTTGGGGTCTGCCTATATTATGTAGAATGAATAGAACTTTCCAGTTACCTTGTGACACCTCCATAATATTTGCCATCGAGCCATATCACTTTCAGAGCTATATAGCACAGAAGAAGCCCTTTGGTCCATTAAGTCTGCACCAACCTATCTACACTAATCCCACATTCCCACACTTGGCCCATAGCCTTCACTGTTATGCCACTTCAAGTGCTTATCCAAATAATTTTTCAATGTTACGAGGCCTCCTGTCTCAACTACCCTCCCAGGCAGTGCATTTCAGACTTGCACCAGTCTCCAGGGGAAAAGGTTTTTCCTCAAATCCCCTCTAAACCTCCTGCTCTTCACCTTACAATTATTCCATCCTTGTTAGTGACCCTGCAACCAAGGGAACAGCTGCTTCCTATCCCCCTTGTCCATGTCTCTCATAACGTTATACACCTCAATCAGCTCCCGTCACAGTTCTTCCCTGCTTTAAAGAAAATGACTCAAGCCTATCCAGGCTCCCTTCATAGCTAAAATGTTCCATTCCAGGCAACATCCTGGTGTATCTGCAGTGTAATCACATCCTACAGTGCAGTGACCAAAACTGCACACTGTGCTCTAGTTGTGGTTTAATCAAAGTTTGGTACAGCTCCATTTTAACATCCATGCTCTTCTAATCTATGTCACGATTGATAAAGGCAAGTGCCCTGTGTGCCTTCTTAATGATCCTATTAACCTGTTCTTCTAACGTAATGGATCTGTGAACAACTTTCCAAGCTATTTTTTGACCCTGTTTCTTCAAAGCAGTTTTGGCTAAAGAGTTGCCTCTCATACACAGAGATTTTTTAAAGCGAATCAATATTCCTGCAGGTTGTTAAAAAAAAGGAGGCTCTCAGCCGTGAAGTGATCAGTCCCTTTCCTAGGGAGTTACTTCTCCTGCGAACAAACAATATTAGATAGGCCAGTTATTTAAAAAGATTACCCTTAACAAGATACTGGAGCCCCCCTTTCAGTTCTGTTTGACTGTGAGAGTACAACAAATTGAAAAGCAGATGCCAAAAGAATTTATGGATCAACCTGAACAGTGAAGTGAACTTTAAAAGTAGGTGGAAAATGATAAAAGACTGAGGGGTAATCTACTGCAGACGATAAGACAAAATTAGGAAAAGGTGAGGTGCAAAGAGACCTGGGTGTCAATTGTGGAACAGTTGCTGAAGGTTGGCATGCAGATGCAGCAGGCAGTGAGGAAAGCTAATGGCGTGCTGGCCGTCACAGCGAGAGGATTTGAGTATAGGAGTAGGGATGGCTTGCTGCAGTTATACAGGACCTTGGTGAGGCCACAGCTTGAATATTGTGTGCAGCTTTGGTCTCCTAGTCTGAGGAAGGACATTCTTGCTGTTGAGGGAGTCCAGTGAATGTTCACCAGACTGATTCCTGGGATGGCAGGGCTGACAAATAAAGACTGGATTGACTAGTCTTGTACTCACTGGAATTTAGAAGAATGAGGGGGGATCTCATAGAAACATATAAAACCCTGATAGGACTAGACAGGCTAGATGTGGAGAGAATGTTCCCAATGTTGGGGAAGCCCAGAACTAGGGATCACAGTCGAAGAATAAAAGGGTAAGCCATTCAGGACTGAGATGAGGAAGAATTTCTTCACTCAGAGAACCTGTGAACCTGTGGAATTCTCTCCCGCAGAAAGATGTTGGGGCCAGTTTGTACGATACATTCAGGAAGGAGCTGGACATGGCCCTCGAAGCTAATGGAATCAAGGGTATGGGGAGAAAACGAGAATGGGGTACTGAAATTGCATGATCAGCCTTGATCATATTGAATGGTGGTGCAGGCTCGAAGGGCTGAATGGCCTACTCCTGTTCCTATTTTCTAAGTTAAGATGGAAATGAAAATAATGTAAGAAGTGACACTGATTAAGGCAGTGCGGCATATTATTTATTTTGTATCATTATATCAATGTGAGTCGCACTGATTTAACAAAGAGCCTTGATTTTTTAAATGGAGTTATAGAGACATTGGTGGTTGTTGGTGGTTATCAGGGCATGGATATGACTTCCACATGTGGGAAGCCTGAACTCAGCAGGGCCATTTGAACTCTGTGCTAAATTTAAACAGACCCCGCTTTTACTGCAGCAAGGGCCTAATTGTGTAGTGTGGGAGTTACAGTTCTTAACTGAAGTTTTAAATACTTTTGAAGGATGGATGAGGTGTAATGGATGGCCAGGCCACCAAGTTATTTGAATGGACAGTCCTCTAAAATGTGAAAAAGAACTGTTTCATTTCACCTTTTAAAGTTGAAAAAAATTGCTTGTTGTAGCAATTTCAATTGTTGTTTCTTGACCTAACCATAAATGATGTATTTATGACGTTATTAATGCTTGAATGCTTTCCGTAACCTATTATTATCATAGTGAGGGTGATTTTGTACATTCACAGTTTAATTTAAAGTAAAAAGAAGGACAACAAAAAGACTAGCAGCCATTATTATGCAATTGGAACAAAATTAAGGGATTCAAATGGCATTCATGAATGACTTTTTTTATATAAAGTGATCTGTAATTGATATTTTAAATTTAATCCTGTTTCATATCTGTGTAACTCCTGTAGTCTGCCCATATAATGGGTGAGTTTATAATGGGAGAGTGTAATGACAAAGGGTGCGGGCAAAGTTCGGCATAAATGCATTCAGGAATCATTGGTGGTGGGCAAGAGTACGGGTTAGCATGGATTGGTAAAAAAGGTTCATGGGCAATGAATAGAAGGACAGACAATATGAGGTCTAAGGGCTGTAGGGCCAAATATTTAAGAAGGCAACTGTAATAAGGTCCCCTATAAACACACTGCCTCAGCAATCAGCATCCTTGTGGCCAGCTCCAATCAGCATCAGAAAGGGTAACAAACCCAATTCCTTTCCACAGTAGCCTAATCAGAACAGAGGTCCAATATTTGTGGTACATTTTCCAAAGGAATGGGTGACAAGTGGAAATTTCCTGACTGAAGCTGCCCAATTCATGAGCGAAAATCTGAAGTCAGTCATTGATCATTTCTCTTGCTGTACACAATGGGCTTTAACTGTGGGATAAAATAATTTTTGATTCAAACAAAACTTCCTTTATCTCTTGTTAACTTGGTCTGCTGACAGAATGAAGGTCAACATGGTCCAGATCATAAATGAGTTTAGCCATTACGTTCCTTCTGCTACTATCATACAAATGGGAATCCAGAATGATTAAAGTTAACCAGTTAGTTTCCTTACAAGATGAATGATTCCTCTGAATTCAACAGAGAATTCAACAGGGACCCCGAACTCCTGATATGATGCAATATACATAGATCAGTAAGGTAATAATTAACTTGACAAAGGTAACATCACACATAATAAAAAAGCAAGTTCCAGATAAAGGAATTGTTTGGAATCATGCTGTGCAAAAGACAATAGAAGCTTTTCCAACAAAATTCTGCAGAAACTTTTTTTTCAGACAAATGGTTTATCCAGGGTAAGCATACTTCCCAAACTTAGTGAGAACACAAACAAAACACCAACAATTTCAGAATAAAGCCTCAATGCTAAGCATTCAAGATCAGCCTCAACACATGAAATTAAAAGCCTTAAGCGTCAGAACATCCAGCATCCTTCCTTTATATTGAGGGGATATAAAGTAAGTAGTGAAGCACTGAAGAGATCAAATAAATTCCACATTCAACATCGCCAAATTGTGAGTTGGCATCAACTCAGTCTGGTACTGTGCTCCCCTGTCACCACACACTCTCTGTTATTTAATCTTTCTCATCACCCTAAAACATACTCCCCAATCCCCCATCCATTTGCATGTATACAACTGACTTCCTTCTGTCATAGAATCCTGACAGTGTAGAAGCAGGGCATTCAGTCCATTGAGTCCACACCAACCCTCCGAAGAGCATCCCATCCAGAAACACTCCTCAAGCCTATTCCTGCAACCCAGCATTTCCCATGGCCAATCCACTTAGTCTGCACATCCCTGAACGCAATGGGCAATTTCCCATGATCAATCCACCTAAACCTGCACATCTTTGGACGGTGGGAGGAAATTGGAGCACCCAGAGGAAACCCACACAGACACAGGGAGAATGTGCAAACTCCACACACAGTTGCCCAAGGGTTGAATTGAACTCAGTTCCCTGGCGCTGTGAGGCAGCAGGGCTAACTGCTGAGCCACTGTGTCGTCATGCTATCATAGAGAAAACGCTACAAGTTATAAAAGACATTATAACAGGGCACTTGGCTAAGTTCAAGGAAATCAGGCAGAGTCAGCAAGCTCTTGCCAAAAGGAAGTTATGTTTAAGTAACTTATTGGAGTTCTTTGAGGAAGTGACTTGTGCTGTGGAGTGTGTGAAAACAGTGGCTATATTATAAATAGATTTCCAGAAGACATTTGATAAAGTGCTAGATCAAAGGTTATTGTAGAAAATAAAAAGGTAGAGGCTAACACATTGGCATGAATAGTCAATTGGCTGGCTAACAGAAATCAGCAATAAGTGAGTCTTTTTTCAGGCTGACAAGCTGTGACAAGTGGTATGCCACAGGCACTGGTGCAGTAGCCTGAAGTCTTTTACAGTTTGTATAAATGATTTAGATGAAGGGATTGAAGAGATGGTAGCTAAATCTGATGACAACACAAAAATGGTTAGGACAGTGAGATTTGAAGAGAACATAAGGAGCCTACATAGGGATATAGATAGGTTAGGTGAGGGGGCAAAGATCTGGCAAATGGAGTATAATGTGTGAAATTGTCCATTTTGGCAAAAAGAATATATTGAAAGAAGCATATTATCTAAATGAAGAGAGGTGGCAGAACTCAGATGTTAAGTAATCTGGACGTCCTCATGCATGAATTGCTGGTCAGTATGCAGGTATAGCAAGTAATCAGGAAAGCTAATAGAATTCTATGGTTTAATGCAAGGGGAATTGAATGTAGGAGTAGGTTGGTTATGCTTCAGTTATACAGGGCATTGGTGATATCACATCCGGAGTACTGCGCACAGCACTGGTTACCGTACTTATAGAAGGACATTAATGCGTTAGAAGCAATTCAGAAAATGTTTATTAGACTAATGCCTGGAATGAGTAGGTTGCCTTAAGAGAAAAGACTGGACAGGCCGGGCCTGTATCTTTGGAGTTTAGAAGGGCCAGAGGTGACTTGATTGAAACATATAAAATCCTGACGAGACCTGATGGAATGGACATGAAAAGGATGGCCCCAGATTTTCTGGTGAGTTACAATCCCATGCAGATTGCTTCTCCTGCCCTTCTTATTAACAAAAGAAGGGAGCTCTGCATTTCTGAGAAGAGACTGTGTTCAGAGCTCCTTCAGGAAATGTGAAGCCGTGCGTCCATTCTGATAGCTCTTTCATAGCACAGAGCAGTCAGGGGAAGGCAAGCCATGTGCTCTTTTCACAGCAGGCAGTGCTGTACTCTGACCCTCAAATGGTTCTGATAGTTACTGCGACAGCTGCTGCCAAAGTATAACGACACAAGGTAATCCTGATGGTAGGGCTCTGGGAGGTAAGATGCCAGACACTTTGGACGACAGCGAGCAGATAAGTAGAGTGCCAAGTGGGTAGAGGGCCAGAGTGCCAAATATGTAGCGTGCTAGCTGGGGAGGGCTACGTTGCCAGGTGATAGGATGGCGGATGGGTCGAGGTCGGGTGTCAACTGGGTTTGGTGCCAAGTGGAGAAGGAGTAGGGTGCCACCTATGTATGGTTCTACTGGGGAGATGGTAGAGTGCCAATTGAGTAGGGTGCCAACTGGTTGTGGGTAAGGTGCCAGGGTGCAAGGATGCACGGAAGCAGGTTAGTGTTTAAGATAGGTTAGGGTGGGCTGGAGAAACTGGGTCTGGTGTTGGGTGGGGAGGATAGGTGCCAGGTCTGGGAGTTCGGGTCAGCTCAGATTGGGACAGGGTCTGGGGATTGTATGTGTTAACCATGAGGTGTGTTTAATAGTTTCTTGGCAGTTAGACTCTGTATTCAATAGTCTAACTTTTCCTCAGTAACTATTTTACTTAATTTCATGGGAATGGTCCAAAGTCTCTGATTTAAACAGAGACTTTCAGAAAGTTCAAGACGTAAAGAAATTGAGCAGTGGAAAAGTCAACTTCCCAAGTAATTCCTTTGGAATGTGCTATGACAGGAATTCCATGTGCAACTCATACTTACAGTCACAAGATGACTGCCTGGCTTTTAGAAAATTTGCTCTGATGTTTCCTGTTGTGGGCGAGTGCTGAACGAGGGGTCACAGTTTAAAAATTAGTAGTTGTCCATGTAAAACAGTGATCCTTTATTCATTCATGGGATGAGGGCATCACTGGCCAGGCAGCATTTATTGCCCATCCCTAATTGCCCAGAGGCAGTTCAGAGTCAACCACATTGCTGTGGGTCTGGAGTCACATGTAGGCCAGACCAGGTAAGGATGGCAGTTTCCTTCCCTAAAGGACATTAGTGAACCTTATGGGTTTTTCCAACAATCGACGATGGATTCATGGTCATCATTAGATTCTTAATTTCAGGTATCTATTGAATTCAAATTCCACCGTCTGCCATGGTGGGATTCGAACTCAGATCTCAGAATATGAGCTGGGTCTCTGGAATAACAGTACACCAATAATATCTGGGTCTCTGGATTAACAGTACAGCAATAATACCACTAGGCCATCGCCTCCCCCTCAAGATGGGAGAAATAACATTCTGTTGTGATTATTTTTGAATTCCCTTACTCAAAAGGCAGTAAGCGCAGAATATTTAGGTGTTTTTTAAGGCAGGGATGAATAGATTCTGGAAGACCAAGGGGATGAAATATTATCGGGGGTATGTACGCAGGAATGTAGAGTTGAGATTAAAATCTGATCATCATGACCTTATTGAATGGCAGAGCAGGCTTAAAGGATCAAGTGGCCTACCTGTTATTCCTTGCTCATTCGTTCATGTGACCTTCTGTCATTCCTTGCTATCTTTCAAATCTTTCTCAACATTAATTTCCTTTGTTTCAATTGCATTCAATCCTCATCCACAGCATGGTGAGACTCTGAGCAAAATGTGGCTTCCGTTGCATCAGACCAGTCTCACTCTCATTCCGTAACGCTCCTTGTGCTAGTAGTTTTTAAGTGAAAAATCTATTTTTTTGACTGTCAAGGAAGTCGCAGAGGTTACAGGGGAAAAGTAGAGGCTACAATCAAATCAGTCGTGATCTTACTGAATGGTGGAGAAGAGTCAAGGGCCTGCTCGATCTGTTGTTAGTTTTAAATCAGAGATAGATAAGTTTTTGTTAAGCAAAGATATTAAAGGCTATGGGCAGAAGGCAGTTATATAGAGTTAGGCTCCAGTTTAGCCAGGATCTCATTAAATTGCAGAACAGGCTCATGGAGCTGGATGGCCTTTTCCAATGTTCCATGGCTGAATGACCCCCTAGTATCTTTGCATGTTTTTACGTGTATTAGTGGGAACTGTGGTCACTGGTGCCATGTGACAGTATTCAGGATGGAGAAGTGAATCTGGCTTTGTGCTTATATTCACCATCAATAACTGACTCGGACCTCAAAATGTTAAGAGTTAATAATAAGGGGAAGGAACTCTAGCCTTCTCAGTATAAGCATTTAAATTTGCTCCCAGCAATACTTGGGATACTGCTCTTCGCATCTGGAACATTGTTTCATTCACTCTATTTCCCAATTGGGCACCAGCCCTCTCAAAGTCTCCTTTCCTCTGCTCTTCCCCACCCAGTTCTCTCTCCACCATTTACCTATCCATCCTCCTCTCTCCTCCAACCCTGGGCCTCCGTTCCCATCCCAAAAGTGAGGTCGCACATACTCCCCTCCATTCTGGCTCCAGAACTTAGAATATGGTGCCAGTATGTGGCCACTGCTCCCAATCCAATTGTCTGGCCAGTCGCTGGGAGCGAGGTACAAAGTGGAAATCTCGCCTTTGGCCAATAAAGATTCCCTGGGCAGGGCCGCCAGTGTGCATAGGCTCGATCCCTGGTAACTCTTTGGGAGGCAGAAGGTGGGGTTTTGGCTAGGTGAGCCCTGCCACACCTTACATACTGCCACAGATTTACATTTCCTGTTTTCACGTGATAATCATTGGCCTGCTTCTGATGCATAAAATGTTCCTCTCCATTTACACTCAAACAGGAGGATGTTATGTACTCATTCTCGCCGCTATTTTAATAGCAGTCGTAAATATCCACCCCATACAGTTTACTTTTATTAACAGTGCTCACCTAACTGAAGGGAGATGCTCAACACTATTTTAACATTTTGTTCGTCTAACTGTAGGCTGCAAATTGTCACATTTTTCTCCTGCAACAGTGAAGGATGACCCAATTAAAAGCAAAGCTATAGTACTTCAAGCTACAACAGTGGAACTTACTTATAAGCCAAGGTGGCACTGAAGTGTTGTTTAATGTAGGCTTCAAGAACAGCATTGAAGTGCTGGAATTTTCTGTCAGCGATCAGCCCAATAATGTATATCTGTAAAAGAAAATGATTATGTTGCAATCTCCATGGTAAAGGACTGGTACAGCACGCGCAATTTTTCTTCTAATGTAGTTTATCTCAAAAGGAGGCCTGCATTGTCTCCTTTGCTAACTGCTTAGTAAAGATT
Organism: Rhincodon typus; assembly: GCF_021869965.1. Taxonomy (NCBI): domain Eukaryota; kingdom Metazoa; phylum Chordata; class Chondrichthyes; order Orectolobiformes; family Rhincodontidae; genus Rhincodon; species Rhincodon typus. Next base: position 8,089,989 of record NC_063343.1, read on the forward strand.
CAGTGTACTAAGAAAGTGCAGCATCTGAAAGAGGTCCTCACTTTCAGATGAGACCATAAATCAAGGCTCTTTTTGCTCTGCTCAGGTAGACAAAAACAACACCATGAGACTGTTTGAAGAGAAGTAGAGGAATTCTCCCCAATATCGTGAACATCACCTGTCCCTTAAGTGACATTATTAAGGTTAAAATTTGTGAAAACGCACTCTTGTGGCAATTTGTATGCCATATAGATATAGATCTGTACGTCATACAAACATAGATATTTGTATCTCTATCTGGCTTAGTTCAGGTTGATTCTCAATATACTGTACACTGTTTTAGTCTGTCCTACGAAGACATCATAATATCTGGTCATTTGTCTCATTTCTATTGTGGGGTGTTGCAGTATACAAATTGGCTGGCGTTTCCCCCACATCACAACAGTCCTTCACCATGAAGCACTTTAGGATGTCCTGAACATATGAACAAACAATTTCAAATTCTTTCTTCTCAGGAGAGGCTTGTGAAGAGGAGAGGAAGGACAGGGACTTACTTGTTATTCCGCTCCTGAGCTACACAGACTCCAGGATGTGTGGGGTTCATAATGAGAATCCCTCTTCCTACTTCCACCCCATCCATAATTATATTTCTTTATGCCAGATTGTCCTAGAGAGGTCTATTTGTTGTTCATTCTTAGCTATGAGGCCATTCAAAACTTGTATAGTCAACAAGATATCATCATGTAATTGATTTTAATTAGTTCTTAGCTTGTTTTATTTCAAGTTTATCCTTGCTCAGTTGGACCATTTAGTAAGACTATGTTCTATTACTTGTTTCCTTTTTAAATTACGAAGTACTTGCTCTGCTGATTTAAGTCATACCCAATATTACCTCTTTTCGTCCAATTAAAATAACACTGACCCTTGTATGTTCCACTCTTTGAACTTTATTCAGGATTTGGATGGCATTTATTGTTTGACCTTCAGAATATTGTAGGTTTTGTTTCTTGAAATTAGCCTAAACTTTAGGTAAGAACAACTGTAAATAAATTGATTCTTCATTGAAATCAAAATAATGTCAACAGAGAAAAAAGGTTAACTCACAAAATAACTCAGCAGAGTCGAAATAAATTATTTCAGTCAGTGTTTTCATTGCATTCAACAAAAAAGAGCCTGAAGTTTTCATCTAAGTTTCTTCCCTGTGGAATTTTATTTGGCTATCTGTTTTCTTCCTGGTCGTTTCTTGAGATGTAGATTATGGCAAGATGGTTGCATTTTATTGTCTCTTACCCTTAGTTATCAGGAGAGAGCTGGTTCCAATTAAATTGCTTCCCAAGCTAGTTAAATGTCAATTATATTGGTTGTACTCGAGTCACAAAAGGATCAGTGTTGGTAAGAATCATGACGTTAATTTTCTAAAGGACATTTGTTGACTAATTAGGGTTTTGAAAGTTCAGTAGTTGAATTCAAATTGTGGAACAGCCATCTTAGTATTTCCTTTTCAATTCATGGTATGTGGGCATTGCTGGCTGTTTATTGCCTATCCCTAGTTGCACTTGAGATCTATTGAGTTGTCTTCTCGAACCACTGCAGTCCCCTTGTTATGTATAGACTCACAATACCTGTAGGGACGGAATTCCAAGTGGTCAATCCAGTTTCATTCTTTGTTCTTCCTTTCTAGCATTTGATAAAAGTGAATGATTTTTGTTTTATTCATTCATGGGATATGGGCATCAGATGCCAGACAGAATTTATTGCCTTTCTCTAATTGCCCAGAGGGCAGTTAAGAGTCAATCACATTGCTGTGGATCTGGAGTCACATATAGGCCAGACCAAGTAAGGATGGCAGTTTCCTTCCCTAAAGGATATTGGTGAACTAGATTTTTTTTTCCTGGCAATCAACAATGGATTCATCTTCACCATTAGACTCTTAATTCCAGATTTTTATTGAATTGAATTTCCACCAGGTGCCATGGCAGGATCCAAACCTGGATCCCCAGAACATTAGCTGGGTCTCTGGATTAACAGTGCAGCAATGGAACCACTAGACCATTTCCTCCCCACTTGCTAGGCCATTTTCAGAGGTTAGTTAAGAGCCAACAGCATAGCTGTGGGTCTGGAGTCACATGTAGGTCAGACCAGGTAAGGATGGCAGATTTCCTTCCCTAAAGGACATTAGTGAACCAGATGGATTTTTACAACAATTGACAATAGTTTCATCATCTTCACATCTTTTAATTTCATTTTTATTTGTTTTTTTACCTGGTTCTCCATTACCTGGTTCTCTGAATTACAAGGACAACAACATCATGAGGTCATCACCTTTCCCATTTAAACTCGCACTTTACAGACTATTATTCTGAGTTTTAGGATGACTGTTTTAAACATACAACCACTACATTTAGGTGGAATGTTGCTGTCCATCCTGAGGCCCAGTGGCAGAGCAGAGCTTTTCAAAAAAAATTTCTTTCCTGAACAATCGTATATGTCTCATTGTAGCATTTGCTTAATCATACCACACCAACAAAGCTCTAAATCTAATGGCTACCTGAAACAAATGTGGTCTTTGAGTTCTTTTGAAATTGTATTAAATCTATCAAAAAAGAATCCTTGCTTCAAATTGTGCTTGAAGCAATGGAATTCCCCCAAAGTATTCATCCAGTTCGACTAATTGTACTTTAAAGAAGCTGGTTTGTTTTCTCTAGTGATTAAGATACATGGTTGAGCTCAAGGTTTGACATGGCCTGGATCTAAGTATTTCTCTGCACTAATCCACCTTGGGGCTCCCCAACAACAGAATAATGCTGCTTGAGACATTGTGAACTGGAAGCTTCAGGATTCCCTCAGAACTTGCTCTTGCCAAGCCATTCTAAACTCACCAGGGGCAGACGGAAAAAAAGATTAATGATGTGCGTAAAGTTAGCAGGATATTTCTGCTTCAGTTTCTCCTTCAGTTACAGCAGCGACACAGACTGACACCTGTATTCTGCCAACATTTATACTGACAGCACTCATTAGACCAGGCTCAACCTATTTATATAGTGGTCCTTATAACAAAAATCTTATAAATGGCTAGAATCTAGAAGCGAGGCTTTGACAATTTCAATCAATGGGACATGACTATTTCGCTCTGCAGATCGGTCCATTGTCAATTGCACTTCCGAGGTAAGGTTATTGATACACTGGCTTGAAAATAAATGGCATTTGCGGTTTGAGTGGATGGCAACCTAATGTCTGCCATTGCTGGCGGTCACCGAGAACTTGTTTCTGACAATTCTCACCAGTACAATCCATCTTTTATAGAAGATGGTCAGTCCATTTTCTCTCTCCTTTACTGCAGTGATTCCCATTCAAGAATCTGACAATGGTTTATTTCCTTCACTAATTTGTGCAGCACATCTTTGAATCACTTCAGTCTTATTTATAAATATCACCACGCAAGGGTCCTCCACAACCTGGATTGGAGAATTGATTTTTTAGGAAACTATATCACTGATATTTTTGTTGCAATACCAAAGATTCCTCCTCAGAAATCTGAGAATCTTGTATGCTTTCCACATTATTTGCTGAATGAGGAATCTCCATTGAAGACTGTTTTGAAGATGACCCTCAGGTAACTGTGCATCTACTTGTTGGAGAATTTGATTACAGGATTCAAAGCTATCTGCTGGTAGATAATTTTTGTTGCTAATGCATGTGAAAGAGCATTATGTGTCATTTCTCATTGGTTTTTCCAATTTTGCAATTTCATAAGATCATCGTGCATTGAACTGATACGATCATGAGATTTCCCGAAAATGGTTCGGGGCAATCATATTTATCTCATTGTAGAGTTTGAGAATGTATTGAGTTCAAAATAAAAGATAGCTTTGTGACTACCCAATTCAATCAGGATTCTAAAGCAGACCTGAACACCCCAGCAAATGAGTTACACCTTGTGAGTTGTTTGCGTGTGAGCATATTTAACGTCATAAATTCCTTTCTCGGTCAAAAGTGTCACATTATTTCAGACTCCAAATGAATAAGATCTTTTGCATAAGCCAACAGAAATGCATTATCTATGCCAACCAATCAAACAAACACAGGGCAAATATGGCATACAGAGTAAATGTTCTTCAACAGTGTCCCATTGAACATTCCATTCGCGCACAGGACAATTTAGAAACGCAGTAAAACTTCCTTTGCGCTATCCCATCATATGGTAAAAAGTTACAGCATGCTGCTATGCAGAGGGACCTGGGTGTCCTTGTGCATGAATCACAGAAGGTAGGTCTGCAGGTACAACAAGTAATTAGGAAGGCAAATGGAATTTTGTCCTTCATTGCTAAAGGGATTGAAATTAAAAGCAGAGAGGTTATGTTGCAGCTGTACAAGGTGCTGGTGAGGCCACACCTGGAGTACTGTGTGCAGTTTTGGTCTCCGTACTTGAGAAAGGATGTACTGGCACTGGAGGGGGTGCAAAGGAGGTTCACTAGGTTGATTCTGGAGTTGAGGGGTTTGGCTTATGAGGAGAGACTGAGTAGATTGGGATTATATTCATTGGAATTCAGAAGATTGAGGGGGGATCTTATAGAAACATATAAAATTATGAAGGGAATAGATAAGATAGAAATAGAGAGGATGTTTCCACTGGCAGGTGAAGCTAGGACAAGAGGGCATAGGCTCAAGATTAGAGGGAGCAGATTTAGGACTGAATTGAGAAGGAACTTCTTCACCCAGAGGGTTGTTAATCTATGGAATTCCTTGCCCAGTGAAGTAGTTGACACTACTTCAGTAAACGTTTTTAAAGATAAGGTAGATATTTTTTTGAAAAATAAGGGAATTAAGGGATATGGTGAGAACGCGGGTAAGTGGATCTGAGTCCACGAAAAGATCAGCCATGATCTTATTGAATGGCGGAGCAGGCTCGAAGGGCCGGATGGCCTACTCCTGCTCCTAGTTCTTATATATATCCAGGGCATGGAAACAACAGGTTAGATACAAAGTAAAGCTATCTCTGCAGTATCCCATCAAACACTCTCCACACCGGTACAGCACAGATTAGACACACTGTAAAATCCACACCACATTGTCCCATCAAATATCTCTAGGTCAGGCAGTACAACTAAGGTCCTTTCAGTTATCAGACTCTCCTGGTGCTTCGATCTATGTAAATATAGTCCTCTATAAGTAAGAGATGTCTTGATGTGTTTTTGCTGCAGGAAATGCCAAATTCCAATGTTTGCTTGTTATTCATATGCAAAAACTGCTTCAGTAATTGCGTATGCCTATAAAGATTTTTTTACAAATAAGGTATATTTTTGCAATTTCTTTTAAAATCCCTAGGTCAGGTATAACTAGATATATTGGAGTATGGAATTCATTTTGGACAGTAGTTGATACAAATTGCACTAGTTTTCCAAAGCGAAGTTTTGTTTCAAGTTTCTGATCAAACTCATTTTCCAAAGTGGTAACCTACTTTGCTTTTACAACAAATCTGGAAGTAGATTTATCACAAAAAAATTGGCACTTATTATAAATATTTGGTCATACTGCCCATGATTTAACTGGTTTTATATCACAGCAAATAACCTTAACAGACCATATTGAACCACTGCAACGCTACTGTCCATTAACAAGTTACTTAGAAATGTCTTTTGTATTTAAAAACTTGAAAATGGGTGTTTTACTTTTATTGTGCCTAAAAAGACAAGCTTAATTTGCAAACTTTTCAAACAGACACCTTGATGTATAGTCACTTTTCTTAATATTTTGATCTGGCACATAGTCAGGATTTTATGGCCAGGCCAGCCTCCAGAGTGATATATTTTACACTAGCATTAACTACAGCAACTCAATTTACACTCAATGTAATTAGTACGTAAAAACATCGAATGTTTTATCTGTGTGGGCTGCTCATAAGCTAACAGAAATTTAAGGATTCTGATTGCATTCTCAGGAAGAATCGGTGCTGCGTCCACTGCTTTTTGTTATTTATATAAATGATTTGGATGTGAATATAGGAGGTATGATTAGTAGGTTTGCAAATGACACCAAAATTGGTGGTGTAGTGGACAGCGAAGAAGGTCACATCAGAGTACAACAGGATTATAATCAGATGGGCAAATAGTCTGAGGAGTGGCAGATGGAGGTTAATTTAGATAAATGCGAGGTGCTGCATTTTGGTAAAGAAAATCAGGGCAGGAATTATGCACTTAATGATAAGGTCCTGGAAAGTGTTGCTGAACAAAGAGAACTTGGGATGCAGCTTTATAGTTCCTTGAAAGTGGAGTCACTCGTAGACAAGATAGTGAAGAAGGCATTTGGTGCGCTTGCCTTTATTGGTCAGTGCATTGACTATAGGAGTTGGGAGGTCACGTTGGAGCTGTATAGTACATTGGTTAGGCCACTTTTAGAATACTGCATTCAATTCTGGTCTCCCTGCTATATGAAATATGTTGTTAAACTTGAAAGGGTTCAGAGAAGATTTTACAAGGATTTTGCCAGAGTTGGAAGGTTTGAACTATAGGGAGAGGCTGAAAAGGTTGGGGCTATCTTCCCTCCTGAGTCAGAGGCTGAGGGGTGACCATTTAGAGGTTTATAAAATCATGAGGGGCATTGATAGGGTGAATAGCCAAAGTCTTTTCTCCAGTGTAGGGGAGTCCAAATCTAAAGGACATTGGTTTAAGGTAAGAGGGGAAAAAGGGGCAACTTTTTCACGCAGATGGTGGTGCATGTATGGAATGAACTGCTACAGGAAGTGGTAGAGGCTGGTACAATGACAACATTTAAAAGGCATCTGGATAGGTACCTGAATAGGAAGGATTTAGAGGGATTTGGCCAAATGCTGGCAAATAAGACTAGATCAGTTTAGATTATCTGGTTGGCATGGGTGAGTTGGACCAAAGGGTCTGTTTCTGTGCTGTATATCTTTATGACTGTATGCATGATGAGGGAATTGGAGCTACGATTCAATCATCCTACTAGCCTTGTCCTTCTCACAGACACAAGCAGCCCTAAAATCTTGCATTGCTGCATCAACATTCTTTCAATTCCATGTTATAAGGAGTAAGACTGCGGAGATGGGATTTTCAATTTTCCTGTACTGTAGGTTTTGCTCCATAGACTCATTCCTACCAGAATTCTTTAGAATTTTCAAATTCAGTTAACTACAACAGATAATTCAATATGTAGGTGTCACTGAATGAAACTAACCAAATTTCTCACTTTTCCTCTCATGAAATCAATGTTGTTTAGTGGCCTGCAGATCCCAGAGTCCCAGACTGCCTCAAACAGGCATAAAAGAAGCCATACCAATACTTTGATGAAGATTAGATCAGTTATCCCCAAATTGTTGGTCTATATTTATCTCTCAATCAACTTCACAAAGATATCATCAGATTGTTGTTTGTGGGAGGTCATTGTAGCCAAATTGCTTGTAATGTTTTCCATACCACAACAATGACAATACTTCAAAAAGTGCTTCTTTGACTGAACGGAGCCATAAGAAAGCCTTTGGTCAGAGAAAGGTAATAAAATAAAGTCTTTATTTTCTCTCTTATTATACCAATTAATTGAAATGAGACAGATTGCAACTGCTGCACTTTACATAACATGAAGCAACTTAACAAAACAGTTTTAGCCTCATAACCCTCTTACGTCTTCAGACTTCAGAGAGATGCTGTAAAGATTGGAGTCTGATGTATGACAACACATATGAATGGTATGAAGGTGCTGGTATTGGACCAGGGTGGACAAAGTCAGGAGTCACACGACACCAGGTTACAGTCCAACAGGTTTATTTGAAATCACAAGCTGTCGGGTAACGAAGGAGAATTGCTCCAAAAGCTTGTGATTTTAAATAAATACATATGCAAGACTATGCTACACTGAAGGGGATGTTGAAGTTGTATTAAAGTCTCTCAATTAAGTTATCATAGAGTTTAACATTGGACAGTGCAGATGAATGTGAGCATAAAAAGGATGTGGCATCCTATGACGTCATTGAATGACCATGCGGAACACAAGACTTCCTCCATTATAGATTTGTATTAATTAGGGGCCCAGATTAGGTATTCAAATTGGACTCTTCCATCTAGTTTGCAATTACATTCTACACCAGAAACTACATTTACACCAATGTTTAAAACTTTTATACCTATGCTTTACTGTAACCGAAAATACATTATACCAATGAGTTGAACTATATGACTATATGGCCAAGCACAATTATAGTCACAAGACCTCTCCTTTTTACGTAAGTATTAATTATCTTTATTTTACCGTAAATTGATAATTTGCTGAATTCAAAAGACCTTCATTTCATTGATAGATGATAAAAGCTTCAAACAGCAGCCAAGGGGTAACTTGGGTTCTGTGCTGACAATTGTACAGAAAGTAATTATATTTCGAGCTCCTTCCCTCCAGACTTGTTACAGAACTGCAGCAACTAAATAAGGGGGTACAAGGAGCCAATTAAAAAAACTAATGAGAACTTGTTAAAGAGTAAGTACTTTCCTGTGAAGTGTTTATAATGATAATTTTAATCTTCACTGTCTTTATCTCTAGCAATTTCAGTTAATTCAATTTGTACGGACAAGTCCATTTCCCTGCAGTGGAACTAATACGTAATACATCAGTGTTTTCTATACAAAAGATTAGTAAGCTATCCAAATGCAATCATTAATTTTGAAATTATTATCCTGGTGCATACTTTGGACAGCCGTATGCAGTCCTTACAGAGCACCAAATGCAACCTTAATTTTACAAAGTTGGCACCAATTGAACAGAACAGGGTAGTCTCTAAGAATGGGTGTTCTTTTCACCAAGTACCTAGCTGATTCACTTCAGTAGGCAATTAATGGTCAATCATTTTTATAGCCAAGTATTAAAGATGCTGGAGATCCCAAATTAAAACAGAAAGTGATGGAGAAACTCAGCAGGTTTTGTACAATCATATCAGACTCAAAACATTAACATTATTTCTTTCTTCACAGATGCTGCCAGACCCGAGTTTTTCTAGTGCATTCAATGTTTAAAGCTGTCATGACGTCCCATAAGGATATAAATGCCCATCTTCCAATTCTTTCCTTTGTCTGCAGTTGATGGAAGCTGTTTCGGATGTCACAGGATGAGAAATTATAATATTTTAACTGGACTTACCTCCAGAACGGGCACATCACCATCACTGAGACAACGGTCTTGCACCGTTCAAAACAATGAAAACCACATTTTTGAGATGTCTTGGAAACAAAGTTAGTGTAATAGTATATCCACATTTCTCACTAGCATTCATTTCCTTTAAGAGTTAATGAAAGCCAAAGGATTGAGAGAGAATTTTCTAACCGCATTTTCCATTGCTAACGAATAAGAGGCGTTTGGGTGGGTGAGGGTTTGCATGATTTTCTGCCTGTTAAAATGAATGGTGGGAAATGCATTGTTCACAGCTGTAATGTAACTTTTTTTTTCTTCATTTCTCCATTCTGTAACTAAGGATTGTACCTAGGTACTCTGTGCCTAAGTTGGCTCCTTATGTTGGTGACATTATTACGCTGTAACTAATCTGTAACTGAAGAAGCTGTACCCAGGCAGCTTTTTACCTAAAACAGTGCTGTAAGTGGCCACATTACATTGTACTCATTTGCGCACATGTGACAATAAAGCTAATTCAATTCAACTTGCTTTTCCTCATGGCAAAGCTCTATGCTATGGTCTACATATTAGCCCTTGCTGATTGCGCAAATTGCAGTTGTGTTGGGCTAAGCCTTTGGCACAGTACTAATGGTTGCCTCTGAACTGGAAAGTACATTGTTCAAATCATCCACCATCCAGTCCCAGAAATTTAAGACCAGAGTTCTAACATTGAGTTCTGGGGTTGACATCCTGTGAGATACTTATATTAGGTTTAACCAAGATCTTCCTCACTACACGTTCAGAGAGCCATTCACCCCCAAACACTAATACAAAGAAATAAAGGCCATTACAATGGAAGTCAATCTGTTAGTCAGCCTTCCTATCCTGTCAACATTTCATTTCATTCTCATGAAGGAAGAGTGGAACAAAATGTAGAACTAACAAAACAGTGTTATGCAATTGCCTTACCAAAGCATCAAAGACAAGGATGTCATATTTCTCCGTGTCGGAATGCTCCATCATGATGTTGAATAGTGCATCGAGAGTGTCCTGGAGGAACTGTAATTGAGCACAGTAATAGATGAGATATTAATTTATTTTGTACTGAACAGTCTTTACCTCTACCGCCCTTGGAGAAATGCCCCATCATATTTCCCAAGTGGGAAACTGCTCAAATAACAAACTGAGCTCAGGAAATGCTTCCCAATAATACATGAATATCTTGTGCAGGTAACAAAATATATTACTTGTAGATTTCCATGAGATGCTCCAACTTTTCTAGTTAAAACTGGGCACAGGAACAGAACTCTCAGCCTCTCAGACCTACTCTTCCATTCAATGACATAATTACTGAGCTGCTCCTCCAGCCCATTAACCTGTCCTTGTGTTTAGATCCCCCACAGATTTCCAATTCAGAGAAACCTGAGAAACCTTAACTTGGGTGGAAAGCATTTTGAATCAATCACATGGCAGTAAATTAGGTGGCTAATTTCAAGCCTTTGTATTCCAGGGACAGGATTTCTTATCCCGGGAACACATACAGGGAATTTGGGAATGACCTTTATTTCCAAATAGATTCAAGAACAGCTTTTTTCCCATTGCTATCTGACTTTTGAATGGACCTCTCAAATGTTAATTCCGATTCTCTCTCTCTCTGCGCCTTCTCTGCGGCTGTAATACTGTATTCTGCCCTCTGTCCTGCTACCCCGGTACTATCTACCTGTACAGCACGCAAAAGAACACTTTTCACTGCATCACAGTATATGTGACAACAATACATCAATTAATCAATTAATTGTTTAGATGTGAAACACTACAGAATGTGAATTTAGCAATAGGACTGAATCTGTAATTCAAAATATAATTTTATCTACAGCTGACAACAGTTAGTGTTCATAGCATCATACAGCACAGAAGAAAGCCATTCAGCCCATGATATCTATGCCAGGACTTTAAAGAACTATCTAATTCCTTCCACCCCACACTGCTTTACCCAACTGCCACAATAAATATTTGTCCTTTCAATTATAGATAAGTTCCATTTTGAAAGTCATTACTGAATCTGTTTCAACCATCTATTCCATCATGGATTTAGATTCTAACACAATCGTGTCTCCTCATTTCCTTTGTATATTTTGCATATGAATCAATTTCCTGAATGGTAGTAGCCTCGTGGTGCACTCTGAATGTTTCCCTTATTTCAGTAACAGTGTGGTCCCAGATGAGGACGATAGCTGTTCATGCTAGGTGACACCATGATTCAGACAATTGTTAGACAAATATTAATCAATGAACTCCAAACCTGGGTAAACTTGCAACTCCAATGAAGAACTAAGAGGTTTTGCAGTTTTATAAGACAATCAGAATAATTTAGGTTGGTCTCTTTTCTGAAAACTGATCCATCAAAGTAATATGACACTATCTAACAGACATGAGGTTCCAAGTCTCAAGCAAAGAAAATGATCTATTAATCAGTATCTCTGAGGAGATAGGCAGAAAATGAACTTGAGCCTGATGTGTTTATTACTGCAAACATTTAAAATTGTGTAATTTTTCAGTCTTGAGCTTTTTTTTTTCTTTGCTTCGTTTAATTCTAGTGTACATAGATAGTCTGATCTCAAATGCCTTGACAATCTGTAAACATGTCATGTAATATTACAGCACACTTTTGACTCAAAATTGTTTAATTCAAATTATCTGTTTATTTTGATTTAGCACTGAAATCCTACTTGTCACTTGCATGGCTTAACTTTACTTATTGGATAATTCAAATATTTTAGTGCGAAAATGATCAAATCAATCTTTAAGGCTCTAAGAAGTGACAGGGACCAAGACAGAAGAAGTGACTATTTATTCCCTTGAGCATTTTTATGATTCAATAGATTATTGGATGGCATGGTGGCACAGTGGGTAGCACTGCTGTTTCAATGCGCCAGGGACCTGGGTTCAATTCCAGCCTTGGGTGACTGACTGTGTGGAGTTTATACAATTGCCCCATGTCTGTGTGGGTTTCTTCTGGGTACTCTGGTTCCCTTCCACAGTCCAAAGGTGTGTAGGTTAGTGTAACGATTGTAACAAGGTAAGTCAGGTTGACCTCATAGAATATAAGTTCCCTGACTGGGGCTGTTAACACAGTCCAATCAGGGAACCCTGGCTGACAGGTATAAACAGGAGTGTCAGAGGTTCTGTTCACTCTGTGATCTGGCTCTGAGGTAGCTGGATCAGTGCAAAGGACCCTCCACATGTAAATAAAGGGTGACTTGGTGACAGGATACCAGCTTCTGTCAAGTTATTTCAGTTATGTGGATTGACTGTGCTAAATTGCCCATAGTGTCCAGAGATGTGCCAGCGAGGTGGATTAGCCATGGTAAGTATGAGTCACAAGGATAGGATAGGATAGGGTAGAGACCTGTGTTCATGTAGAATGCTCCTTGGAGTGTCTGTGCAGACTCGATTGGACTCAATGCAAACCTCTATCTGCATTATGATTCTTGTACCTTCTTGAATCATTAGGTGGAGAATCAATGGCAAACACAATGGATATTCTGGGTCCATTCAACCTGATTTCACAGGGATCAGGCACTTGGTAAATGGGGTCCTCACCATTTTCAGGTCAGATGTGCCACCTCCAGAAACAGCCAGCCAATCAGAGGCTGGCAGCTACCCAGAACCCACAGCACCACCAGCAACTGTGGCCACTGCCGGAACTGCAATCAAACCAGAGCAGAGGTCAGCCCTGGAGTTCTGGAGGAAAGCAGAGACACTAAGGTTAGTCAGGGAGGCTGCAATGAGAAATTTGGGGTTGGGGGGGGGTGTCTGTTAAAAGGCACAGTGGGGGTCTTCACATGTCAGCCCCTTGCTGTTGACAGTTCTCCTTGTTGAAGTTACCCACAAAGGAGGGATTTGTCCGTTCCACCAGGATACAGACATTCTCAGCATTTTAGCCACATAGTGTGCCTATCATTGGTATAATAGGAAGGGGCAGTGGGAATGAGGCCCTTATGTGGCTATTGAAGTACCTCAAATGCCATCCAGATGCAAAGGCTGTTGTCAACTACTTCCACCTCAAAATTAGTCAGGTTCGGTCAGAACAGTGATAGGATGTCCACCAAGCAACTTCTGGACTGATTGTATGTCATGTTCACCTCCCCTCTCTGAGGGAGCAGTAAATTCACACACAAAATCCCAGTGACCCTTTTTCGCTGTTTTCTCTCTAAAGACACGATCAGACCTGCTGAGTTTCTCCAGTTTTTTTTTTGCTTCAGATCTTCAGCATCCACAGTTCTTTCTTTTGTGTTGAATTCAACATGGTTCCTTGTATTGTCTCAAATTTCAGTTCTGCTGATGGTGAGGGATATTATACCCAGGGAATTCCCAGGAACAGGGCCATCAAGGATGAAAATGCACCTTGCATCAGGCTCTTTCTCATTGGACATTTGAGTCCAAACTGCCCCTTGAATATGATCCTGCTGGATTACAACAACTGAAGATGAACAGACATCAAGAACCTCATGACAAAGTAGTGTTGGGGGTGGGGGTGGGCAGAACAGAATGGTATGTTTACCATTTGTTTCAGAGATAGTAGGAACTACAGATGCTGGAGAATCTGAGATAACAAGGTGTAGAGCTGGATGAACACAGCAGGCCAAGCAGCATCAGAGGAGCAGGAAGGCTGATGTTTTGGGCCTCGACCCTTCTTCAGAAGGGTTCATCCAGCTCTACACCTTGTTATCTCTGTTTACCATTTGTGTTGTGTTCCTGAGAGGTGCTGGGATATCTACAGCAGAGATTGATTGCTACAATTGACCTTACCTTAACGACCTCTTCTCCATCAACTATCTTCAGCTTCTCCAGGTTTTCTTGCAAGAGTTCAGGTTTGGTTCTCCACTTCAAAAGGCCCAGCAAACCGACTGTCAAAAAGAAAGCCTCAGTGATTATCTGCACTGCTTAGTTGAAGCACGAAGCAAAACACTATAGATCAGGACTTCCCCAAGTGGAATGCCAGGACATCCAAGCAACATCACAAGCTAAAAGTTTCAGATTGAGAGAACCAAGGTGGAAAGGCCTGACATGACCTAGTACTGGACCACCAGAGTTACAACAGGTGTATCCCCACTCCAACAGGCCCTCACTCTTCAGTTCTCGAGGAGTCGCAAAAGATTTCCAGGCCTCAACATAGGGCCACAGTGGGGAAACCTTTGGGAAGCATAGATTAGATGCTGTTAAATCTGACGTGAGAAAGAAATTGCTGGAAAACTCTTAACAAAGTCAGGCAGCCTCTAGGGGATGAAAATCAATTCCCATTAAGGGGAGGCAATGGCCTAGTGGCATTATCACTAGACTGATAATCCAGAGGCCCAGGAAACGTTCTGGGGGCACGGGTTCGAGTTTGGTGGAATTTGAATTCAATAATTACCTGGAAATAAGAATCTATTGATGACCATGAAACCTTAGTTGATGGTCAAGAAAAACCCATCTGGTTCACGAATGCCCTTTAGTGAAGGAATCTGCCATCCTTATCTGGTCTGGCCTAGTGCCTGATTCTTAACTGCCTCTGGGTAAGTAATGAACTGTCCAGCCAGTCGAGCGCACATCCATGGATGAATTTTTTTTAAAAATCAGATTGATGCTCAAAGGCTTCAGCATTTTCCACAATAACTTAAGCTTTGTTGCACTGAATATTTTCAAGTAATTGCCAAGTGTGGGGGTGAAAGGATTCTTAAATTGTATATCAAGACTCTTCAAAAATTGACTCAATTCGTGTTGTATTTGATCATGTTGTATCACTCATTTCACGTCAACAATTGTTTTTAAATGCAATCGGTTACGAAACAGATAAAAATAGGGAGGTTTCACCAATACTCACACACAGTACCGGTTAGACAACAGCTGGAATACTGTGAGCAGTTTTGGGCTCCTCATCTGAGGAAAAAATATTCCGGCATTGGCAGCAATCCAGAGAAGGTTCACTAGCCGATCCTGGACATGAAGGGACTGTCTTACAAATTAAGTAGGTTGGACCTGTACTTGTTGGAGTTTAGGAGAATGTGAGACGACTTTATTGAAACATATAAGATTCTTAGAGGACTTTTCAGGATAGATGTGGAGAGGTTGTTTACCCTTTTGGGAGAGGCTAGGACCGGAGGGCATAATCTCAGAATAAGGGATCAATTGTTTGAGACAGGGATGAGGAGAAGTTTCTTCTCTCAGAGGGTAGTGAATCTGTGGAATTCTTTATCATGAAGAGTTGTCGAGGCTGGATCATTAAGTATATTCAAGGCTGAGATAGACAGATTTTTAATCTGGAAGGGAATCAATGAAAAGTCAAGAAAGTAGATTTGGGCATAGTCAGATCATCCATGTCTCATTGAATGGCAAGCAGTATCGAAAGGCTGAATGGCATACTTTTGTCCCCACATCTGATAGCACTAATTGAGGCAGCTAGTCTACATTATTGCAGACAACACATATTTGAAAGAGACCAAAATATAAGGATCAGGACATCAGGAAACTGCTATTTTTCAGATGTCACCATGACATCCTTAACAATTGCCTGAGCTGTCAGATGAGGACTCAGTGTAAAATCTCAGCTGAGGCACAGGTCCTCCTCCAGTACCACACTGTGTTATGCTCATGACAGCACTGTAACATCAAAGTCATCTGTTCAATTCCTGGAATGGAGTTTGAGAACAAGACTTTTCAATTGAGAAGTGAGACTGATGTGACGATGCTGTCAGTTTAAGATGTTATTTTGTCCTGTTTTTTTTGAAGAGAGGATGTAAGTCAGAGGATCCAAGCTGGCTACTGAAGACCTCTTGTGTAAACAGCTTGGGAGACCTTGGGTTTCTTTAATGCAGCCTGAATGGGTGTAGCCATCTCTCACAGATTAGGATTTCTGGGTTTTGGTTTTTCAGGAGCATCAGAAGATATTGGGGTCTCAATAGAGTTGAAAGCTTCAGTGAATGTCTCCTGGCTGTTACTCTCTCTGAATTTTCTCTTGATGTTTTTTTCCTCCTGGACAGAAGAACTGCACGTGAGAATCTATGTCTGAATTTGCTTTTTTGCCAAGGGGTGTGTTTATGGGATATTACTATATTGGGACAGTTAATTAGTAATAATTACTGTGTCAATTATTTAGTTACATTTTGCAAGAAAGTTACATTATTCTAAATTCCTCTTTCTTTGGTTGTATTTTAACAACAGTGTTTCAGTAAATTGTGTTTTGCTTAATGTCAAATAGTTTGAGCAGTCATGTTTCATCTGGAATAGGCATTTTGCTTTTGCGTTTAAAAATAAGAAAATGTTAGGGTCTAGGCCACCTTCTTAAAATATTTTGAGGGGGTCTGGCCCTGCCCATAACAATAATACCAACTGGAGTTTCATCAAATGGCTTCCATTTCATGCTGCAACATATCATTTTGTGATCTTAATGCATTACGCAAAGTGTTGGCAGAAACAGTAATGTTATTGCAAATGGCATTGCACAGAAGTTAAAAGGCTTTATGCCTTTGACACGTAGATAATGCACAAAATAATGAGTGTAGGGTCTCCCCCACTATTGTACTCAATTCTGAAGTTCAGAATGACACTAAGAAACAGCTCCCAAAAACACTGAGCAGTACCAAAAATAATGGACTACATCCCACTCTTCACAGCAGGATCAAGCAAAACACGTTTGTGCCTCTGAAAATCTTTAAATGAACAGATCAGCGTACTTCATGCACTGTGCCAGTACAATGCTCGCCAAGTACCTTCCACATTTATTGAAATGCATCTGCTTATGCCACTAGCCAGTCATTATTCTCTGCTGTGCTGCCCCTCAGTGTGTGAAATGATGGTCAATCACCTTCCACTTTTACAATCCAAAATAATTGAAAACAACAAAGGCATTGGCCAGCAGCTCTCCGTGGTGTACTTGCTCCCAGATGAGGCTGGAAGTCCCAGTCAGTTGCTCCAAGTGTAATGTCACTGTGGGGCAGCTGGGTTCGTGGCAGACAACATGCCAACCAACCTCTTGGTCGGATGGTGTGAGATCCCCCATAGATGGTGTAATCCCCCATAGAATCCACCCTGTGAATTTGCAACAGTAACCAGACGTCCAATAGGACTTAATTAACTGCAGTATTCTTTGTCTCTTGAAAGGCATTATAACATCCTATCTTTCTTGGATTGTTTATGTATTTCTATGGATATCTTAGCAGTGTATAGTAAACTAGCCACAATGCATACCATTCTGTGTGAGTTTTGTGGAACACACCAGGGTTGAGATGACAAAGGTGTCTCTGGAACTGCTGGACAAGCCTCCTCCTAAAGTAGTGTTGCTGCGGCTGAGTGTGTAGCCTTTGAGCTCGGAGGCTGGGCGAGTGGACAGCAGCTTGGTGTATATGTTGGCTTCTTCCATTTTTTTGCTATCACCCTGTTAGCAGGCAACAAAAGAGAGGATAAGATACAGTTTTGTTTAATACAAGTAGTCTCCAAATATCAATCACAATCCCGTCTTCTCTTTAGTGTTGCTACTTCTGAATATCATTAAGTACTTCTTAAATCCTCAGGTCATTGTCAAAATGCTTGGACAGGATTAGAATTTTGCAGGATGTGGAATGAGGATGGTGTAGCAAGAGCAAGAGGAATGCTTCGAACTCCATTGTACCAGGACAAATCATCAGAAATTGTGCAACAGTCTGATTGGTTGTGGAAAGTCAAGATTAGTGAGTGCATCCAGAGAACATCCAACATCCAGTTGCAATTTTTAAAAGAAGAACCATAAAGTGCTTTAGCCCTTCAAGCATAGCAGAGAGAGATTCCAATGCAGAGATAGTCTGTTAGTGAGATCTTTCTTCAGACGAGTTATGACCCACCCTGATCGTACAGCAGTACGTTGCACAATGAGATAAAATGAAGAACTGAACATGCTAAAGAGTTGAAGCAAGCAATATCAGAAATTGCTGGAAAAACCCAGCAGGTCTGGTAGCATCTGTAGAGCAAAAGTGGAGTTAATGTTTGAGTCCAGTGACCCTTTTTTGAGAATCCAGGCCATTGTTTTCCAGTTATTTTACCCAGCTGTTAGAATACAGCAACTGACTGCTGTGAAAAGACAGCGGGAGGATGGGGCGAGGATTAATTACTGATTGATTAGGGAGACAAAGATTATCGGGGTAAGCAGGAGACTAGAGTCAGCCCACAATCAGATCAACCATATGATTATCAGCTGGCAGAGCTAGCACACTATATGTCACAATGAGATGTGGAAGCAGAAGTAGGCCATTTGGCCAATCAAGTCTATTCTGCCTGTGAATGAAATAATGGTTGATCTGATAATTTGGCTCACCTCTGCATCAAATTTGTAAATTTGCGTGGAGTCTCAAAGTTTTGAATGCGGGACTAACACTAAAGAAGTTTCTTTAAAAAGAGGCATGACTGAGATATCCTCAGGGTAGGAATTGAAGGTGAAATTTGTCACTTAAGATGTTTTTATATGTTGTGATAGGTTTGAGTTGGACATGCATCAGCATTCCTTCATCATTTCTGGTTCAGTATCTTGGAATCCCCTACTTAATACCAGCAAGGCATTACTATCACTGTAAGATATGCATCTCTTCCAAAGAAACTAGAATGCACCATAAATATGGCCTTTCCAATATTACCCATAATAAGAATTTATTCAAAATAGAAATCTCAAGTCTATTCTCCATTGTTTATATGCTCCAAATTTGATTCTAAAACTGATGATTTCATGAAGATTGTTCTTGTGGGGAGTGGAAAATATTGCAAGGTGGGATATTTTCAGTTGGGGCTAAGATGTACTTACAGCACATAGTCATAGATTCATAGTGTCATGGAGTTGTCCAGCGTGGAAATGGACCTTGCATCTAACTCGTCCATGCCGACCAGATATCCTAAATTAATCTAGTTCCATTTGCCAGTATGTGGCCCATATCACTAAACCCTTCCTATTCATGAACACATCCAGATGACTTTCAAATGTTCTGATTGTACCTGCCTCCACCACTTCCTCTGGTGGCTCATTCCAAACATGTTCTACCCTCTGCGTAAAAAAAAGTTGCCCCTTAAGTCCCTTTTAAATCTTTTCCCTCTCATCTTGAATCTATGCCTTCTAATTTTGGAATCCCCTATCCTGAGAAAAAAAAGATTTTGCCTATTTACCCTGTCCATGCCCCTCATGATTTCATAAACCTGTGTAAGGTCACCCCTTAGCCTCTGACGGTCCAGGGAAAATAGTCCCAGCCTATTCAACTACTCCCTACAGCTCAAACCCTCCAACCCAAGCAACATTCTTGTAAATCTTGGGAGATTTATAACTTGTCGACTTGTGTAACACCATATCCTGGGATTGCTCGGTGCTGATACCGAGTACTAAGAATGAATACTTTTCAATGACCAAGTATCAAGAATCTTAAAGAAAACTAAAAGAAATATTATATGAAGCGACAAATTCAATAATTATATCGTTCAGCACTCTGAGTAGTAATCCTAATTCTACACAACAAACAGGCGATAAATAACTGGCAGGATCCAGTGTGTGACTGATAATTGTGAAAACAAAGCCATGTACCTTGTACACCAGCAGTTCATGAGTACCATCTTGCAGTGTTGTACCATCATCTTTCATCAGTCTCACAAATGCCATTGCAAAATTCTTTTCACTCTTGTCTTTCGCTGTAGTTACAAGAACAATAAAGCTAGTTAAATCCAGGGGCCTTGAGGAGATAGACAACAAAGCCGTCAGACCACAAGATGAAAGAGTAGAAGTAGGCCATTTGTCCCATCGAGCCTGTCCTACCATTCAATGAGATCATGACTGATCCGATAATCCTCATGACCTGATTCCCCTACTGATTAAAAATCCGTCTCAGCCTTGAATGTACTCAATAATCCATACGCAACAGGTTATTTCAGTAAAGAATTTTTAGATTCACCAATCTCAAATGAATTCCTGCTCATCTTTGTTTTAAATGGGTGACCTTTTTGGAATTTATGGTCTCTGGTTCTAAACTCTCTCTCATGGGGTAGCAACCTCTTGGCATTGAATCTGTCAAGCTCCCAAAAATCTTACATGTTTCATTAAGGTCCCCTCGTATTCTTCTAAGCTCCAATGAGTACAGGGCCAAACTAAACCTCCCCTCATAAGACAACACCTCCCTGCCTAGGATCAACTTAATGCATGTTCTCTGGGCAGTCTTCGATATCAATATATCTTTCCAAAGATAAAGGAAACAAAACTGTTCACAATATTCCAGATGTGGTCTGATCAGGTGTCTCGTATAGTTTCAGCAAAGATTCTATTTTTTATACTCTATTCCCTTTGAAATAAAGCCCAGTACTACATTTGCTTTTCCTATTACTCATTAAACTTGGACGCCTGATCTTGTGATCCATGCATAAGGACTCCAAAATCCCTCTGTTCTGCAGCTTTCTGCAGTCTCCCTCCATTTAACTAACAGTCAGTCTTCTAACTTAATCTTTCTTTTTCATTGGGTTATATCTTTGCTGACGGTTGTGCATTATTTTCTTAAATATCTACAACTGTTCCTCAACGATCTTTCCTGCTAAATTCTTTCTGACTTTACTCAAGTCAACTCTGACCTCATCCTTATGCAATTATTATTTTTTTTAAGCTGAGCATAGTTGGTTCTGAACCATGTTTCTCACTCTCAAACTGCATGCTAAATTCAATCATGTTATCTTCAGTGCTCCCTAGGGAATCTTTTCAGTTGGGGATAATTCAGTTGGCCACCATATAAGGTTCTAGAAACTGTCCCGAATACAGTCTATGAATTCTTCCTCATGGCTTCCTCTGACAATTAGATTTTCCTATTTTACATGAAGATTAAAGTCATTCACGATTAATGTAATGTCTTTATGTGTCCTCATTATTTCCTGATTTATTTTCTATCCTAACATATAGGACTGTTAGGGGGCCTATAGACCACTCCAATCAGTGTCTTTTCTCCCCTTCTAGCTCCTACCCATATGGATTCTATGTCTTCTAATCCGAGATAATTCCTTCTATCATAATTGTTCCAAATCATACGAACAAAACGGCTCATCACCTTCCCATTCTCATCTATCCTTCGAAAATCCACGTACTCCTAAATATTTAATTTCCAGCTTTGATCTCCTTGTAACCATGTCTCCATTATTGCTATAAGATCATACCCATTAATTACTATTTGTGCTAATAATTCATTTATTTTGATCTGAATTCTTCATCATTTAGAGTCATAGAGCTGTACAGCACAGAAACAGACTCTGTGGTCCAACTCGTCCATGCTGACCAGGTATCTGAAATTCACCTAATCCCATTTGCCAGTATTTGACCCATATTGGTCTATTCATATATCCATCCAGATGCCTTTTAAATATTGTAATTGTACCAGCCTCCACCACTTCCTCTGGCAGCTCATTCTATGTGCACACAACCCTCTGTGTGAAAAAGTTGTCCCTTAGGTCCCTCTCATCTTAAAACTATACACTCGCATTTTCGACTCCCCTACCCTGGGAAAAGACCTTGGCTATTCACCCTATCCATGCCCCTCATGATATTATAAAACTCTATAAGGTCACCCCTCAACCTCACATGCTCCAGGGAAAATAGCCCCAGCCTATTCGGTCTTTCTCTATAACTCAAACTCTCCAAACCTGGTAACGTCCTTGTGAATCTTCTGTGAACCCTTTCAAATTTCACAACATCTTTCCTAAATCAGGGAGACCAGAACTACATACAGTATTCCAAAAGTGGCCTATACAGTGTTCCGTACAGCCGCAACTTGATATCACAACTCCTATACTCAAAGCACTGACCAATAAAGGCAAGCGTACTAAATACCTTCTTCATCACTCTGTCTACCTGTGACTCCGCTTTCAAAGAACTATGAACTTGTAACCCAAGGTCTCTTTAACGATGAGCCTTTACTTTTGCTGTTTTGCCATTTTTGTCTCTTTAACTCTATTTGCTGCTTTTTATGCTTAAACATTCTGCCCCTTCCTGTCCCGCTCTAGGTATCATTATTAACTGCCCTGCAATTGCTTTGTAAGCTAAAGTATCTGCCCTCCCAAACACACCACACCCCTCTCCTATTTAGCTCTAGTTCAAGGACAGAGAAGTGAAAGTTGAGATGAGGATAGGATAAAAAGAACACGAAATGTGAAAGGACATTGTGACAAGGAATGGAGGGAGCAACTCTCTTTACTCTTTCCAGAAATGCTTCTTTGAAGGATTCTGGTTGGAAAATGCACTATAAGTGCAAATTGTACTTACACTCTTGTGACGATCTGTGCCGAAACATAAATCTCAAGTGTATTCTTTGCATTTCTTCCATTGGAATGGCAACCTGGTAACATATAAGTATCTGAATCAGACAGTGAATATATATATATTGTAATTGCTCGTGATAATTAGGTTACAATGTCCCACTTATGATGGTCTGGTTTCAGATGATTCCTTTATCCTGAATGATCTTAGTGCACACACACTTAAATCACAAGGAAATCCATTCTCTACTAAAGATTATGGATTAAACATGGAAATGAAGTGCTCTTGTTTGAAGCTCATTCATTGGCCAGGAATTTCTTGCATCTGTTCAAAATGCAGCAGATAGCAAGTCACCTGTTAAAGTAGAGGCTCTGTCATATTTCCAGTGAAATTGAAATAGAGCAGAAGGCAACTGCAATAATTATCTTCTGAGTCTAATTTTTGGCCAAAATAACACCAGTCGCTGCATTTCAGAAAGTAGTGAATTTAATTAATATGTATGCGATTAAGTGAGGCTAACAAAACTGTGTCAGATACTGTTCCACGTAAGGGAGTATAAGGTAATCTTTGGACCTCAGAAAGATAGATCAGGTTAAAGTGTGGTGTTGTCCCATGACTAGTATGTAACATACGTTTAATAGATATGCTCATGGTACCATCGCTGAATGACAACATGTGATCTGATGGGATAAACTCTTAGTCTCCACTTTGCTGAATCCTCTGACAGCATGACACACTGAGAGAAGCAGGCTCTATTTTACTCTAAAATTCTTAGCTTTTTCCCAGATGCACGAGTGCCTGTGATCGTAATATATGTATACACCGGTAGCTGTGATAACAGCCTACTGAATCTTTCAGTACTATATTACCCATGTCTTGTTCTTATGTTACGGGAGCTAACACAAGTGTCACCTCATCAAGGATAAATGCCCAGCTGAAGGTAATAAACCCAGCTGTAATTCAATCTATGACAGATCCTAAGGACAGAACAGATCTATGTTTCCAAAGAAATGACTCCCAGATCCCAGATAATCACATCGCAGAGTGCTTTCTAAAGTGATTTAAGGGTCCAAAGAGGGAAATTTCAAAGGCACAAGTAGCACCATTTCACCCTGCAAAATTGTCCTCACTGAGTTTGACACCATCCAAGATAAAGCAGCCCGCTTGATTGGCATTTCACCCACAAGCATCTATTCCCTCCACCACCAACACTCAATGCCAGCACTGTGTACTATCTATGAGATGCACCGCAGAAATTCACCAAAGTTCCTCAGACAGCACCTTCCAAACCCATGACCACTTCCATCTAGAAGAACAAGGGCAGCAGATATATGGCAACACCGCCACCTTCTAGTTCCTCTTCAAGCCGCTCACTATCCTGACTTGGAAATATATTACCATTCCTTCGCTGTCACTGGGTCCAAATCCTGGAATTTCATCTCTAATGGCATTGCGGGACAACGCACAAGCAGGAGGACTGCAGCGGTTCAAGAAGGCAGCTCAGCACCACCTTCTTAAGGGCAACTAGGGATGGGTAATATATGCTGGGCAGCCAGCGACACCCACATCCCACAAATGAATAAAAAGAAAATAAAAATAAGAATTGCTCGGCCATTTCAGAGAGCAGTTAAGAGTCAATGGCATTGTTATGGGTCTGGAATCACATGTAAGCCAGACCAGGTAAGGATGGCAGATTTCCTTCAGAAGGTTGTAAACAAATTGGTAGGATGATTGGATTACTATCAACCAATGGTAGCCCCTTGATCACCATCTCTGAGACTAGCTTTCAACTGCAAATGTTATTAATTTGAATTCATTTTTCACAAGCTGTCATCATGGATATTGGCCCCCTGTCTCCAGGACATTAGTCTATGGCACTCCAGGTTATCAGTCAAATGAAATTACCACTACTCCACCGTCTTTGGTGTTCAAGCAGGAATCACCAGTTGCTGATCATCAGCTGGAACTTTCCTGACCAATTCTGCCTACAATTAACCCAGAGCTACTGAGGTCAGCTGTGATCTGCCAGGTGCCACTTGTCCCAAGATCAGAAGAGAGCAGGGTGCTAGCTTCCATAACCATTGGTCACCCACAGCATTTAGCAAGGTGACCATTGTCATGGCAACTCGAGTGCTCTAGATTGTGCAAAGTGTACTAAAAACACATTCACAATAAAATAAGGAGGAGGAGAGAGTAAATGAAAAGGAAAGGAATGTTCTGATTATTGAGATACAGCAGTAATTGTCAATTAGTGGTTTAATCATTAATCACTGGGAGGCTGAGTAACCATCTTCATGTTGACTGATTTAAACCTAGTACAGTTCAGATGGAGGTTGGTAACTTCAATAAATTTGGCATCAATGTTAATTTTGCTACAAGATGAAATTATGATTAACCAAAGCCAAATTGGGCCAGGTTCATCATAAATATATGACACACACACACACACACACACGCATGCGCACACGCACACACACACACGGACACACATACACACAGACACACACTCTCACTCACACACACGGACACACACGCACACACGGACACATGCACAGACACTCACACACATGCACACACACACACACGGACACAGACACGGACACCCACATACACACCTGTTTTGGAATAGGGGTTTGTTTCCACTCCATACTACTGAGGTACTGGGGCCTGCCACAAACTAGTCTTGAAAATAAAATCGAAACACTTAATGTACAATTGTACAATTGCTTTACTTGCACTTTTTGTGATTAATTATTGATTTTTCTCCCGCAGGTACATATTTTGCAATGGTAATTTTCCTCTTGCAGAACCACAGTCAGCATGATGGTTCAGGCTTTACTAATACCCAAAAATTTTACAGCCTAACAGTGATAAATAGCAGAGCAATGAACTGGGATTGGCAGTTATTGGTTACATCTGTGTCAATTCTTGAAAAATGAAGTGAATCCCTCCCCATCCTGAGTGATTCTTCCTGGGCCACAGTTCAATAGGAAACCCTTGATGTCCCTTCACAGTCACTACGCGTCAGAAAGTGTTACTGAGCCAGCTAATTGAATATGGTTCAGTTCCATCATGTTCTCAGCCAACCTCCATGGATACAGAATCACTGAATTTGGAAGAGGCCATTCAGCCCATCATTGGCTTTTTGAATGAGTAATCTGCTCTGTCCCCCTCCCTTGTTTCTTTGTTTTTTGCTACAGTCCTGAAATTTCTCAATTTACTCATGAAGCATTTATCTGATTCCCTTTTGGGAAGTACAACGGAATCTGTTTCCACCACCCTTTCATGAAATGCTTTCCTGATCACATAAAACAAACCTCCTTATCTCACATCTGGCTCCTCTGTCTGATCACTTTAAATATATGCTCTAGTTATCAATGTTCCTTCCACTGAACATTGCTCCTTACTTATTCTCTCAAAAAAAACTTCATGGTTTTGACCACTTTGACTAAATCTTCCCTTAACCTTCTCTGTTCTAAGGAGATCGGTCCTAGCTTCAACAGACTAATTGGCAATGTGGTGGTACCCCATATTGGCAATCTTCGAAAAGTGGGAACAAACCTCCAGTTGAGGCTTAATCTGTAATTTACAAATGTTTAGCCGAACCTCTTACCTTTTCACAAATGGGTACCATTTATTGCCAATCTGACTTGCCAACCGCACCTCAGGATCAGCTGAGAAGCAGGTGAGAAGACATTGGAGATCCTGTCTTCTAAACTCTCCCCAATTAATTGGGTGTAGAATTGAAGTTAGGCTGCCAATTAAGAGGCACTTAAGATCCTCACACTGTCACCACCAGTATTGCAGGAAGAGGTCCACCTATTCAAGTTCCT
Source organism: Rhincodon typus (assembly GCF_021869965.1). NCBI lineage: Eukaryota > Metazoa > Chordata > Chondrichthyes > Orectolobiformes > Rhincodontidae > Rhincodon > Rhincodon typus. The sequence goes on from NC_063343.1 coordinate 8,116,185, forward strand.
GTGCCCAACTGAGGAACCCCACCCTCCTCTATTTCAGCAGCAAAGGCCCTCCTTCCAGCAAGATAATCCACTGCCTCCAAACCAAACCCCTCCTATTAATGGGCCCTACTTGATGAAGCTCTCCCTCCCACCTATCCAATTCTATTGCCTCCAAGGCTGATTGTTGTCCCAGTCCTCCAGGAGTTCCAGCAGTGCCCACTGGGAGTGCTGTTGGGCCTGAAGAGTAGCTCATGATTGGAGACCTGATGGCAGGAAGGTATGTGTCTGACTGTTTTCTCTCTTTCCTTCACTATCCCACAGTTGTGACTGTGATTTCAGTTGCTCAGAAACTAAGATTTAAATCTCTCCATTTTCTATCTCCCTCCCTTTTTCAGGCACTCCTCAAAATCTACGTCTTTGTCCAGCTTGTTGAACACTCATCCTCATGGCTCCTTCTTAGACTTGTTCTGTTTATGCCACTTGCAAAATGCTTTGGAATGCTTTGCAATATTGAAAGAACTAGGAAAGTATTGCAGCTATAAAGTGTGAACAAAGGTTGGCATGTGTGACTCAAAGCTTGTGACAGACAGAACAATTGTTTAAAAGATGTGTCATTACATTGCTGTGAGAAGATCTGATTTCATGGGTGTTTTTGCTGTTATTGCTGGTGTTGATCATGGAAAATCTTTATGCACTGAATTTTGCCAAAATTTAAAATCATAAAACTTTTATGTTTACTTTGCAGCAGCAGTGAAAACAGCTCTCATGCTGATTCACATTTTCATTCTTTCTCATGTTCTAAAAAATCAGATTATGACATGACAATGTTCCAATGTCATCTGTTCACTAAACTGAGACAATCTGTATGGTAGGGATTCTACAAGTCTATGAATTGCTTCCTTTCCGTCATCAGATACATAAAGCAACTTGAAAACATGTTTTCCCTTGTTTGAAATTATCAAAGTAATAACCAGAATTGCTGTTTTGGAATCTACGATTTCATGGTCAATATTGTCAAAACATTTTCCGAAGTGAAAATGAGCCAATGCAGTTTCACTTGTTTCATTGACGTCTGTGCGTGCCTCATTTCTTTATGTCATAACTGTGACTAAACTTCAAATATAAAAACCAAAAGAACTGTGGATGCTGTATATCAGGAACAAAAACAGGAGTTTCTGGAAAAGCTCAGGAGGTCTGGCAGCATCTGTGAAGAAAAATCAAGTTAACGTTTCGGGTCCAGTGACCCTTCCACAAATTTCAAATCTACTTCTTTGATTCTGAAATACTTCAAGCCAGCTTGAAATGATGAAAGGCAATCTGTGTAATGCAAGCTTTTTTTCTGCAAATGTGGCATAGAACTGGAATATCCCGTTATTTTCGCTGACCTTGATTGTCTCAATCCAACGGGGTTGCTTGAACTGATAGTAGATGACAGATCGATATTCACTGACTGGTTTGTCTCCTGCACCCAGGCAAATAGCGTTCTGCATCAAAACAAGACAATTTTGTGAATAACGATTGCAGTGCACATGTGCAATATCTGAGTCTCATGTAACAGCACTACAACTGAATGGCACTGAATTGTGACAATCATTGCAATAGCTCTTGAACATTCTACAATTCTTCCAACTCTTTGTCCTTCACCCACTCCACCACCTTTGCTATTACAATCAATCTCTTCCCCAAGGATCTCACTGTTTGTCCATGCTATGTTCAGCAACGCTCAGGTATGTCATTCATTGCCCATCCTTCAAAGGATAAATGTTGCAAGCCCTGATGTGGCCTTGAAATCGACTAATTACTGGCAAATGGAACTAGATTAATTTAGGATATCTGGTTGGCATGGACAAGTTGGACCGAAGGATCTATTTCCACGCTGTACAACTCTATGACTCAATGATGATCTCCAGGACTGAACACATATTCTTCCCACTTTAATTCCTTATGCTTCAATCTTCCTGGAGGTGACACTGATAAATCAGGAGTGGGCTTTTTGGATAAATTAAAAACTTTAATGGGAGGAAATCCCAGAATTCCGCAACCATTCAGGTGGAAAGTGCTTCCCAATTTTGTTCCTAAAGTTGTAGCTCTAGTTTTAGTTGCCTCTCATTCTTGATATGTTCTGGGCACACACATTCGGACCCTGCCATTGCAGATGGTAGAAATTGAATCCAACAAAGTCTAGAATTAATGATGAACATGAAACCATTGTCAATCGTTGGAAAAATTCATCTGGTTCACTAATGTCCTTTAGGAAAGGAAATCTGTCATGCTTACCTGGACTGGCCTACATGTGACTCCAGACCTCCAGCAATGTGGTTGACACTTAACTGCCCTCTGGGGCAATTAGGGATGGACAATAAATGCTAGCCTAGCCAGTGATGGCCACATCCCATGAATGAATAAAAAAAAATCTGTTTTCTGGTTTTCTGTTATGACCTCATAGAATCTTTGCAATATTTTAAAAGAATTAACGAGATCATCCCAAAATGATTGACAATTAAGTTCAAAAGGAATCCTGCACTTGACTGATTGGATCAATGCGAGGCAAGATTGTCTGAAGTAACACTTCGAGTCTCTAGATCGTTACATGAAGGTGAGCTTATCTTGATACATATTGAGGAAGCAGAAGGATTTAACCCTCAAAATGGTAGAAATGACACAGTGCTCCTCTCTTTACCCCCATTTATCCCACCCGATTATTGCTACCTTATCCAGTTGCCCCATAAAATGGTGTTTTCCACCTACTGCTACCTCACTGACTTTACATCTGGCCTCCCCCTGTTGGTATTGTCCATTCCCAGCTATGCCATCAACTGATTTCCATTTGCCAACATCCCTGAACATGATGCCATGCTCATTTTTCTTCATTGATTAAAGCAGTCCATCGATTCTCTCCATAGTTAACTAAAATAGACTATTTGGCGCAACAGATCAATGCAGGAATTTGTGCTCCATATGAGATTCCTCCACAACTATTTACTTCACCCTAACAATTTTTTTTATTCTTTTGCAGTGTTCTCTCTCATTTACCTTTCTAGATTTCTCTCAAATGATTCCTTAAACATTTCCCTCAGCAATGCTTTGTTGTAGCATGTTTTACATTCTCACCAATCATAAGAGGTTTCTCCTGAGTTCCTTACTGTACATATTTGTGACTATCTTATGTGTCTACCACCCCTAGTTCTACAAGCTTCCATGCAGAAATTACATAATGCTGACTTGCCTTGTCTAATACTTCAGAATTTTAAAGCACTACCAAGTTACCTTCTTTGATTGAAGGGTCTAGGCCCGAAACGTCAGCCTCTCTGCTCCTATGATGCTGCTTGGCCTGCTGTGTTCATCCAGCCCTGCACCTTGTTGTCTCATTATCCATTTATTGGTGTTCTCCACCAAATGCACCATTTATTGATGCCTTTGCAAAATTTCCCATTAATCTGGCACCTTTACCAACCCCTCCCTGTTAAGGCCCTTATCCAATGGCCCATAAAATAGTGTCTTCTGACAATTCCTTAACTCACTGTTATCTCTCCTATTTTATGTCCATCCCTGTGTGTGGTATCTTTACCCAAATTCCCCAAATATTGGTGCCCGCCTCCAATCTTGGAGTCAAAGAAGCAAGATTGCTATTTGCTTTGTTTTCATAATGACAGTTCTGGTGGGGTGTATAAAACTAATAATGGATAAACAGTGTAGCTAAATGTGAATATTCATAGAACAAGAAAGTCTATATACAACAAAATCAATGAAAATTCTGTCCAAATTAATCGCTGTGTGTGTTGGCTGCTTCCTCAACTGAACCCATCAAATAAAACCTGCTGATTCAGTGATTAACTGATCACTTGTAAATACTTAAATCAATTACTTATTGCTCACAGTGAAGTAGGGTTGTCAACCCTCCAGGTTTCTCCTAGAATCTACTTTGAATAAACATAAATCTGCTGGAAACCGCTACCTGGGAGAAAATGCAGAGGGATGTACAAAAATTATGTGTTTCACCGCCTTCAAGCACTTTTCGATCTATATTTACAAAGCTATATGACTCTCTGACTCTATTTCAATTTAAAGTCTTACCTTCTGCCCTTTTCAAGAGAAAATAATCCATTTGTTTGCATTTTCCAACAATGGCTCCATTTGTTCTACCCTCTTTCAATTTCCAAATATAACGATACCTCTCCCATTTTACACCTCCCATCAATATTACTATCCAAGTGTCCCATAAAAAGGAACCTTCCATCAATTTCTTCAGTTACTGCCGACTCCGCAATTTTATACTTCTCCTAATAGGGTTATCTCAATCCAAATGCACATTTTTTGCTGCCCTCCCCTAATTTTCCCAACTAAAGTGAATGCCTTGCTTGCATTTCTCCAGTAACCAGCAGTCTTCACGAATTTGCTTTTCTGCAAGGTTTTCCTACTCACTGGTGCCCTCTCATTATTACCTCAGTGACTGGCAATTGGTAATTTCCCAAGTCTACCATAGATTGGCTCCTTCCTTCAAATGCCCGATTTGCTGCTGTCTTCCACAGTTCCTGCAATAGTCTTGCCCTCTCTCCAATTAATAATGTCATTGATTTATATACAGGTATTTTTCTAAGGTGCATTTCAGCAATTATTTATTTGGTAGAGCCACAGCACAATGTCACAATGATCAACATTGGTTAGAACGATGTATCATTCTTAAACAAAAAACAGGAATTGCTACAAAAGCTCAGCAGTTTTGGCTGCATTCGTGGAGAGAAGTAAGAGTTAACATTTCGGATGGAGTGACCCTTCCTCAAAACTCTGACGAAGGGTCACTCAACCCGAAAATTTAACTCTGATTTCTCTCCACAGATGGTGCCAGACCTACTGAGCTTTTCCAGCAATTTCTGTTTTTTTTTATTGATGATCTAAGCATCTGCAATTCTTTTGGTTGATATTTCATTCAGTTGCATTGTCTAATAATTGCAGGAAATTATTGACCTTAACTCTGTGGTTCAACAGGATGGGAAAAATACAACGAAGCCAAGGTTCTTGATCTCATCGGCACTTTCAAGAAAAGTGTTTAAAAGCTTCAAAATCACAGGCATAGTTTAAAAATAAGGGATCATCCAGTTAAGACAAAGGTGAAAGGAAAAAAAATGTTTCTCTCAGAGGGTTGAGATTCTTTAGAATTCCCTTCATCAAAAGCCAGTAGATGCAGAAACTTTAAATTTTTGCTAACCAAGGGAATGGATGATTATCAGGGATATGCAGGAATGGAGTTGAGGTTTAAACCAGATCAGCCTCAATATTGTTGAATGGGGGCAAGTTCAAAGGGCCAAGTGGCCTATTATTTGTGTGTTCAATGCACTTACGTCATACATTAGTCTCAAATGTGATCGATAAAGCTTCTGGATTAAAACATTTCCCATACTGTGCTCAATGCGTATGATTACACACAGCCCTTTTATATGAAGGAGTAGCTTAAAAACCATTCCTTCATGTATTTTCAGGAGAGCATGAACTTTTAATCTTGTTGCTCCCCTTCTACTAACCGCCATTGGTTGCCCATATTTGTTCCTGAGAAGAAATTATTACCGGAAGAATTTTACCATCGTCGCTACAGACACACATTATCACTTCCACATTCTTCTGTGTGGTCTTGTTGTACTTGTCAAAGTCGCCGTACTGGACAGTGATGTAAATATCATTCCGAACATCACCTGCAGAGGATTGGAACAGAGCAGTACCCTGAGATTAGTGGGCTTTACAATACTTTGGCATGTGAGAACAGACATTGGGTGCTAAAAGTAATAGAGTCCCATCAGCATATCACAGCATTTGGAGCTTCACTCTTGGCAGTGGGCTGATGTTCCAATCCAGTGCTCCCACTCCAGGGCATTGTGAGAAAGGTGTCCATAATCAGCAACTCAAGAATTGCAACTAAAGTGGCACAAACTATTTTCAGAAGGGAGTACTAATTCTTAAACCCATTTCTATCACTCTTTTCCTGACAATCAACCTGTATTTATTCTTTCACTGGATGTAAGCAATGCTGGCAAGGCTATATCTGATCACCCATAAGGAGGTGCTGGCGAGTTGTGAACCAATATGAGCTAAGGGTTGTAGATACAGCCACAAGGCAGCTCTGAAAAGGAGTAAGGATTCCCACTTATTGACAGTAAGGGAATAGTTATATAGTTCCAAATCAGGATGTTGTATAGCTTGGATGGGAAATTGCAAGTGGTGGCACCATCCTTCTGCATGAAAGAGGTCACAAATTTGGACAATGCTGATAAAGGAGCTTTGGGAAGTTGTCACATTGCAGCAAGTAGATGGTAAATACTGATGCAGATTGATGTCCGTGATGGAAGGAGTAAATGTTTAACTTAGTGGTCAGGATGTCAATCAACCAGATTGATTAATGATCGATGATGTCAAGTTTCTTGAGTGTCATTGGAATCGTCCTCATTCAGGCAAATGGAGAGTATTCCATCACCCTCCTGACTTGTGCCTTGTAAATTGTGAACTGGCTTTGGGGAGTCAGGAGTGTTTTTTTCCTAAAATATTCATTCAAGAGTTGTGAGTATCATTGGCTGGGCCAGCATTTATTGTTCATTCTGGATTATCCTTGAGAAGTTGATGATGAGCTACCTTCTTGTGTTATAGAATTCCTACAGTGTGGAAGCAGGCCATTCAGTCCACACCAACCTGCTGAAGACCAATCCCCTATGCTATCCCTGGAATCCTGTGTTTCCCATGGCTAATCCATCTAGTGTGCACATCCCTAGACACTATGGGCAATTTAGTATGGTTAGTCCACCTAACAGGCACATCTTTGGACTGTGGGAGGAAACTGGAGCACCCAGAGGAAGCCCATGTGGACATAGGGAGAACATGCAAACTCCACACAGACAGTCGCCTGAGGCTGGGATTGAACCCAAGTCCCTGGCGCTGTGAGGCAACAATGCTAACGACTGAGTCACTGTGCAGCCCTGAAGCAGTTTTTGGGAAATCAGGATTTTGACCCAGTGATACTAAAGGAACAGAGATATATTTCCAAATAGAGATGGTAAGTGGCTTGGAGGGGAACTTGCAGGTGTTGGTGTTCCCATGTATCTACTGCCCTGTCATTCCAGATGAAACTGACAGTGGGTTTGGAAGGTGCCTACTAAGAAGTCTTGGTGAATTTTTTGCAGTGCATCTTGTAGATGGGACATTCTGCTGCGACTGTGCATGGATGTTAGAGGGAATGGATGTAATGACAATCAAGCTGGCTGGCTTTGTCCTGGATGGTTTTAAGCTTCTTGAGTGTTGTTGGAGCTACACTCATCCAGGCAACTGGGGAGTATTCCATCACACTCTTGACTTGCGCCTTTTGAATCGTGGACGGGCTCTGGGAAGTCAGGAGATGAATTACTCGCTGGAGCATTCCTAGCCTCTGAACTGCTCTTGGAGCCATTGTATTTATATGCTGAATCCAGTTCAGTTTCTGGTCATGGATAACCCCTAGGGTGTTGATTGTGGGAGTTTATGTGATGGTAATGCCATGTGAGTTTCAAAAGGCAATTGAATATTATTTCTTATGGTTGATGCCTGGCATTTGTGTGGCATGAATGTTACTTGCCACTTGTCAGTCCAAGCTTGGATATTGTCCAGACCTTGTAGAATTTGAACATAGACTGAGGAATTACAAATGATGCTGAACCTTCTGCAATCATTGATGAACCTTGCTACTTCTAAACTTATGATGAAGGGAAGTTCATTGATGAAGCAGCTGAAGTTTGTTGGGTCTGGGACAATACCCTGAGGAACTCTTGCAGAGATGTCCTAGAGCTGAGATGATTGACCTTCAACAACCGCAACCATCTTCCTGTGTACCAGGCATGACATCATCTTTTCTACTTGATATCCATTGATTCCAGTTTTGCTAGGGCTGCGTTGTGCCACACGCAGTTCTTGCAGATTTGATGTCAAGGGTTGTCATTCTCACCTGACCTCTGGAATTCAACTCCTTTTGCCCATGTTTGAACTAAGGCTATAATGAAGTCCAGAGATATGTGAGGTGTGGCAGAATCCCCTCATCTGCACCACATGATTCCTTTTTGTCTTCAGCATAATGTCCCTTCCTTTCTAATCTTGTTGATAAAGTTCACTCGCTGTACTAGAGTGTTGTGAGATGGAAAGTCCTAATGAAAATGATCGAGCATTGTGACATCCAAACAATGTTAATTAACATTAATGAATATTATTTTAATTATTGCGCCCCAACACCCCCCTGCTTCTGAAGGGGCCTGATTCTGGATTAGTCAGGTTTAAAAGAGAACACCACCAAATGATTGTCGTTCTCTCACCATGATTATAACAATGCTTGACATCTTAAACTTGTCTCCTGCAGTTGCGAATAAATTCCCTTGCCAGATTTAGAAAGTGCAAGTGGGCATAGGGGGCTTGAGAAGCCAGCCAAATGACGTCAAATCCACAGCTGCTTCAAACAATTTCACAGCAGGCAGTGCAGTGGCCACCTGTAACCCCAGCCAGATCAAGTTAATAACAACGCCACTGAAAGGTGAAGGCTTTGAAATGCACAGCTTCTAAACTGGGTAAAATAGACATTGCTCCTCGACTGTATTCTGGAGTGGTTTTTCACCATTTTAAGGCTTGAGAGGTAAAGAAATTTGGAAATTCATCAGTAGAGGCCATTGAGTCCACGCTTCGTGTGTCCCTGTCAATACCTGTCAATATCCCATTGCTACATGCAGGGAAATAAACAACATGTAGGGTACTGTGAAACAGGTTTGAGGATGCACAGTAATTGGACTGAATTTAGTCACCATTTTCATATCTTGATTCATTTCGCACCTCGAGTAATATAGTCATTTATCACACTGGCTCTTGCAACCTTGCTCTGTGTGAATTCAGCTGCTATGTTATCCAATGTCACAATAGTAACTGCACTTCATTGGCTGTGAAGGATTTTGGGACACTCTAAAGACATGAAAGATTCTTCATTCTTATTGGTTCAAAAGGGGGTAGTAATACTGGGGTGTGAATAGGCCTCTACAGGCAAAAGGGGAAAGTGACAGCATGTTGTTTAGAGAGAAAAAGACATTTGGATTGTAGCCATTATTACTACATAAACAAACATAAAACAGACAATTTGCACAGGATAAGACACACTAACTGTAATGGCCGAGATGGCCCAATAATCTGTTTTCACAATGTTTTGTTGATGGATAACTGTTAAAGTGATTTCTGCTGTATGCGTGGAAGTTCAAGACCAGTAGAACTAATCCATTTATCTTCAGAGTTCAATTTAGTTAGCTCTGACCATATTTACCCTCCCTGTTTACCTGAAATATGAATCTCTTTACAGATACTGACTGACCTGTTGTTTATTGCCCCTCATTTGAGAATTTCAGCAACCCTATTTTTATTTGGTTTAATTTTCTTGTTTGCACACTCTGCAGTTCTCAAGGTGATCTGCCCTTCAGCCAGGAATTGAGCATGAAAACTAACAAGGGGCTTTAATTTTAAGGTTAGTGTTTTACCAAGGGGTGAGTTTTCTCTACAAGATCCTGCAGCATGTTAATCACTGTCTTTCGAGAGGGAACAGGGTATCTTGGCTTCATATCTGAACGTATGTCAGGCCCGTTCCAGGGCCTAATCCTGCGAGTTCCTGAAGTCCAACTGCTTCCATAATGTTCCCAATGGCAGCCAATTAACAGGGCAACCCCTGGAGGCCCACTAATTGAGGAATTGGGTGATTATTTGGATAGAAATGGTTTTCAGGGGATATGGCAGAAAGGCGGGAGATTAGCACGAGGTTACGGACCGGTGTGGCGATAGTGGGCTGAATGGCCTCCTTCTGCTCCAGAACAGTTCTGAGATTCTGTGGGCATTTGGCAGGGGGCGGGGGGGGGGGGGGGGGGGGGTTGGGTTACCTGACCATCTCCACACCTGATACGTCCACAGGGATGGACGCCTGATGGGCACCTCTGGATGAAGATACCCTCTGAAGACTTAAAATTTAATTTTGACAATGGCCAAGGAGACAGCATTGAGCCGGGAGGGCTGTGTCATGCTAGCACCGAGGGTGGGAAGGAAGTTTAAGGAGTCTTCACTGACACTCTCCAACTTGACCTTCTACCTCAATGCTGCCTTCAGGAATGCGTCAAGTTTCAGGCTCAATAGGAGGTCCGTATGGCAATAATAAAATTCCATGGCTCTAACAGGGCATTAGATTGCAAATAATTAGCTACCCTCTAGCACTATTGTCTGTCTCACCCACCTTCCCAGCAAGATTCCTCAGGTTTTCTGTTCCAACATACATATTTGAAAATTTCCCTGTCTTTCTAAATCTACCTCCAAGCGACTGATAAAATTCAGCCATTGGTGTTTTCTGCATAGAGTTTGCAATTAATAACTACTATGAGAATGGTGAAATTTTTTTTGACAAACCTACTGGGTCTCAAGACCTATGCTTGAAATCCCTGAGTCAGTAGTTTTGATCCTATCTGCTAGTAATGAGAGTTGAATATCAGATTTGAGTAAATGAACCCAAGTCCTATGGTTAGCTATTTAATTTTAAAAATATCTAAAACCAAGCCAACAATGAAGTTCCTGCAAGAAGTAAGTCAGGACTAAATTGATTCTCAGAAGTCACCATGCAATCATATCATTGGCACCTTTACTCTGCCAGAACTGCACGTGTAGAGGGGGCAAACGGGTGTGTAATAAAATCCCCATGAAAATGCTCCTGGGGCCCAAGAGGTGAAAGGATGTATCCCTGAGCCTCACAGATATGATTCATAAGAAATAGGAGCAGGAGTAGGCCATCTCACCCACTGATCCTGCTCCACCATTCAATAAGATCATGGCTGATCTTTTCGTGGACTCAGCAGCTCGATTTACCCACTACCTTCCCCTTCCACCCACAGCTCCCCCAGTCACCTACCCCCCAAACCTCTCGCCCTCCCGTCCCAATCACAGAATGTAAATTACAGTGCCCTAAGTGTTCACCCCTTGCAACCATACCTGGCATGATGATCTCTGGAAATCCCAACTTCCTGGCTACCACTGTGTTCCTGTCCACAAGGTGTGGATAATCCTTCCTGATCTGTGATACATCGCCTACCAGCATTTTCATGGTAACCCACAGACCTGAGAAAGGAAACAAGTGTTCAACAATGACTTGTTATGTACTTGCAGAGCAGGTCAAAACGGCTGTACCCAGTAGGTGGCCACGAGACTGGCAATTTTTGAATAGTGGTTTGTCCATGCATTTCTAGATGTTCATATCTGGGGGAGACTGTGCACCTGCAGATGTTTGCACTGGATCAAACGTCTGCAGGTTCTAATGTAGTCAGACAATCTGTAGGCATGAGGTAAATCCAGTCAGTTATCACATTGGTAATGTCAATTCTGTGTTTGTTTCTACTATTCGATGCTTGTTTATACAATAAGAGAGAATAGGTTAAAACCATTTGAACAGCAAGCCCAAGGCAGAACAAAATAATGATCTAACTGCTAAAACTCTCCTTAAAAATAAAGCAGAAAATGTTTGAAATACTCAGCAGTTCAGCCAGCACCTGAGGAGAGAAAAACAGAGCTAACATTGCTACTCAATGACTTTTCATCAGGTGATAGGCATTTGACCTGAAAAGTTAGCTTTGTCCCATGGTCTACACCTGCAGTCTGACCTCCTGAGTATTTCAATGTTTTTGTTCTTTTCTTTCTTTCAAAGCTCTTCGTCAACTCAACAAAATAAGTGACAGCCTATCACTGGTTTATTTATCAAGGCAAAGTCCTGCCCAATCACCGTAAATTTGCTGGTTTAAAATGTAAACAAAACCTGGCAGTTAACTGTCAATCATCATTCACCATAGCAATGCCTCCATTATTCAGCGTGCACTTGCCAATTAATCAGCACACTCTTCTCATGTAGTATAGATAGTGGCTTTCCCCTGGTATTTTTGAAAATTGTCCTCATAAATGCGAGATGCAAAACTTTAACAACATGTCTCAATTTTCATCAAAATTCAAATTCTGTACAAGTAAATGATTATTTTCTGTTTTGGATTAGATTACAAACATCTGCAGTGTTTTGTTCTAGTTCTAAAACTTATTGTTTCATTAGCAATATGTCTTCATAAAGAAATAATAAAGGCAAAGTGATTACTTTACTATTGACATTTTGTTTAAATGTGAAATTATAATGTGATTTTCTATGCTGCCCTAATTATGCAATGAATATGCAATTTTAGTTGAAAATTGCTTTTATAATGAAACATTTGAAAGAAAACTTATCACAGGTAATCTTTTAAATGCAACACATGAAATAATTATTTTGACGTGAATTTTTCTATGTATATTTTTGATCATATTTTAGTTCACTCAACCACTTCAGTTGTGGCTTTGTGTTTTACAAAACATCCTGTAATTGTTGCCATGGAGCCTCTCTGGGTGAGATTGTACAACTAAAGATTATTAACATTGTCCATTAGTTCAAAGGTTGCAATTCAAACGCGTTTAGCACTGTTGTCTTCATTGTTCAGACCTTTGAGTGTAGCAGTTGGGACATTACATTGAGATTGTGCAGGACGTTGATGAGGCCTTTTCTGGAGTACTCTGTCCAGTTCTGGTCTCCCTATTATCGGAAGGATATTATCAAGATAGTTCAGAAGAGATTTACCAGGATGTTGCCAGGAATGGATGGTTTGAGTTATAAGGAGATGCTGGATTGGCTGGGACTTTTATCTCCGGAGCACAGGAGGTCGAGAGGTGACCTTATAGGGATTTATAAAATAATGATGGGTATAGGTAAAGTGAATGGCAGGTGTATTTTCCCTAGGATGGGGGTTTCAAGACTAGGAGGCATGTTTTTAAGGTGAGAGGAGAAAAATTTATAAAAGACATGAGGGACACATTTTTTTACACAGAAAGTGGATTGTGTGTGGAATGAACTTCCAAAGAAAGTGACGATGCAGAAATGTTTGGAGGGATATGGGCCAAGCGCAGGCAGGTGGGGCTAGTTTAGTTTGGGATTATGGCCAGCATGGACTGGTTGGACCGTACTGTATAACTCTATGACTCTGTGACTAATAGTCAATGATGCTAAATGGCATGTATATATAAATATCACAGTTTTTAATTACTGACTTGTTTTGCTCTACATGTGACTTAAATTTACCACATGACATCGGATCTTAGGATTTGTGAAAAGTCACACAGTCACTCCCGCACTCTCTTTGTCCTACCATTGGTGCACAAGCCTTCAGTTGCTTCAGTCCTAATCTCTATTATTGCCTCCTCAAACATCTCTGGTTTTCTCCTTGTAGAGGGTGCTAAATACCCTTTCTCCTTGACCAAGCAGTGTTCTAATATTTCCTTCTTTAGCTCCCTGTAAGTATATAGGATCCCTATGAAACATCCTGTGCTGATTTACACTATGAAAGGTGCTACATAAATTCAAGTTGCTATTGTTGTTGTCAGCAGGCCAGAGCTGATTCAATGCCCAACACAGGTCAGGAAAAGTGATGGGGTATCCTAAGTTTTCCCTTTTCCCTCAAATATCCCCACCCAATCCCAGTAACAGGGAATGGATCCAGTTGTCTCACTCCTTGCTCGGGCGGGATATCCGAGTGCAGAGAGAAGCTGGTCAGCCTTTCTACCGGGCTCGGCTGGGGAGTTTGCAAAGGTGTTATCATTACTCATCGATTCTGCCAAGGCACTAGAGAGAGAGCTGGAGACAACTCTATGCAGCGCACTGACTCAGCGAGAACAAATTGGTTTCATAGATCATGGAAAGTCAGGCAGAAAAGATGTGCTTTCACCTTGAATGTCTGCGAAGGCGGACAGGACACCAGACATGGAAGCTCTTGCACGACAGTTCATTTAAGTGACAGATGGCTTTCTATGGAATGACACAGACTTTAAACAGAGAGTCACACTGTGAACTCACACCAAAAAAAAAGCCAAACAATTGTTTTGACACTTCTGTTGCTTCAATGATGCATGGAGTTATGTTTTATAGTCGCTGCAAAGGAACCTCAGGGAAATTAGAAAGTGGCCCATGGTGTGCCTGTGTTTGTTAACCTGACTGGTGATCATTTTTTACTCTGTCTTCTTTCTTCTCTCTTTATCACACAGAGTCGGTTCCAAATATTTTTAAAACAAAATACTTTTTTGCAACCATCAAACATTGCAAAGTCAGCTCGACAGTAAATGGATCAAACAAATCTAAATGTGGAGGTCAACCTGGAACAGGGTGGTGGTGTTCCCTCAGAGACGGACCAGGTATCACTTACGCGATCACGGTCTTCACACCTCGTCGCACGGGCAAAGCGGCCAGTTTGACGGGTGGGGTCGGTGGGAGGTTCTGCCCCAACCAGGAATTCCCTTGAGGCCATTCAGCTCTCCACTCTCTGCAACCCCAGGAATATCATCCAGCCTCTGCTCAGAACAACCACCGCCTCGTCGCCGTCTACACCAGACCCAATTAACGGAGAAATCGCCAATCCTCAGATGCCATCTTTCACTGCTGGGCTGATTGACCTCCTCCACTACCTTACCATTGCCTGTGCCGGACCCACCAATGTTGGTTTCACGTCTCTCGCTGCTAGGCCCACCTCGTCAATGTCACCGTGATGCCCTTCCGCTTGGCCAGCGCTGGGCCCAACCAACGTTGAAGTCGCTGATCCTCAGACACCATCTTTCGCTGCTGGGCGTACCTCGCTGATGTCGTGTTTGCTGACGTAGCAGCCACTGATTCTGAGATTCTGTGCTCACATGCCCTGATGAGTGAGGGTTAGCGTTGGAAGGTTGCCTTTGAAGAGGGCTGCCAGACAGAAGGTTGGGTCTTAGGCATCTCTTTTAGGCTTCTCAAGTGCAATCAATGTTTGCCACCTAATTGCTGCTAGCAATGTGCTTTTATTGAACCTTATGTAGTGGTGGTGTCCGTACCTCTGAGCCAGGAGGCCTGGGTTCAAATCCTACCTGGTCCAGAGGCATATAAGAACATTTGTGAATAGGTCAGATTAGAAAGTATCTGCAGCTGCTAAGGCAGCACAAATGAAATGACAACAGCGTTGCCTCACACATCTGCCAGGCTTCACATTTCACACTTAGAACACTGAGCACATCATCAGCTTACTGATTTTTATAACAGCTCAGAGGACGTGCAAATCCGACAGCTTTTCACCAAAAGACTTGTAAGTGACAAGACACAACAACAAAAGGTGGCTTCAGAATGAAAAACCCAAGTGTCTCAGGCATGCACACCATATAATGATTTATTTCTTTTCATCATCTCCAGCTCCTTGATGACATTAAGCCACATTTTTGATCAGAATCCATTAACGCCCAACTTGACCTCATGACCTTCCTCCTGTGGATAATGTACAATTGTAGCTCTGAGACCTGACACACCTCCCTATATCGATCAATACAGGCATGGTCTTCATGTACCCTTATGTACGTCTCTTAATGTTTCCCTCCTGTTGCAAGACAGGAACAGGCACAATATGGGGAAACATGCTCAGAATGGGGATAATGTAAAGTTCATGATCCCATGCAAGGATCAGGCTACAAACTTGACCAGAGAGCAAGGGAACATGGTAAAGGGGAGATTGGCTATCTAAAACCAGCTAAAGAGATAGCCTTCAAGCAGCTACTCCCAACTGCACATCAAGTAGCAACATGCCGTTCAAACCTTGGGTAAAGGTGGTGGCTTACTAACAAATCTTCAAGTTTTTCAATGCGGTTCCAGATCCCACTTCCAAGCTACAAGAAAAAGAACAGCCCCATCTCCCAGGTCCATTTCTACAAGCCATTGGAACCACAATTCTATGGAGGAAGAAATGGCCAAGGCCTCTGACACTCAGAGGATAGCTGGAGAACAGGAACCTGTTGACCCTGGGTACTGATGTTGAAAATCTAGGCTCAGCAGGTTCAGAGGAAAATCAGCGGGATTTCCAGCAGAGATGCCAGACACTACCTGCAAAGGGTGAAAGTATTTGATCAAGTTTTGAACGGTGTGGCTCTGTACACTTTTCACTGTACTCCTGTATCCCTGTACATGAGTCCAGGTGACAATAAAACCTAATTCTAATTCTAATTCTATCATGTGAATAACAGCTGTAGTCACTTTGGCAGGTAAGGCCTAGCAGACCAATGGATGAGAACCATTGATTGATCCATTGCTCAAGGCATGAATGCTTTCATTCCCAGGCGAGAGGCAGCTGAGGGAACTTGACATCTTCCTCAAAGGATGAGGTACATGTCATTGGGTGCCAACAGGAAGAGGATGGACAGGCAGCCAACCAGGAATTGTCATCTCAGAACACTCTAGAGATGTCTTGCTGTATCTTCTCCACTCTGCCAGCGAGCCAAGTCTTCCAGCAGATCAGGACAACAAGGTAAAGTGTGTAGCTGTGCAGAAGAATGACAGCAGGCCAGAGGCTTCTAAGCTTCCAACCACCAGATGACACCTGCCAAAATCATTTGAAGCAAGGCAATTAAACAGTTAGCAGTTTCCTGCAAGCTCGGTTTTGGCTGTCAATAAAGGGAAGGATAGGTTAAAGAACACTGAAGTCACATTGGGTTCATAGTTGTCACTGTCCTTTACAACTTTCAACGACATAAATATTGTCCTTTGTCCATCAGACTATGGTCTTGTTTAATCTTGGCTATTTATGGTTCCCAAATAAGTGACTTTAAGGGGTGCAGATCAATCGGCTCACATGATCATCATGTGGAGTCGTGTGAAAAGTGATCAGTATGTGATTCGCTGCTATCCTCTAGGAGGTACTTCACCTCCGGAAAACAGGAATGTAAGTTCAATGTTTGGGCTTCGGAAATTGGGACAATTTAGCCCGTCTTCAATTTAGTGATAGATAAATGCCCTTTGCAAACAGAGATTTCAGTTATATAAGCACAGCTTCCATGTAATCCTACATTACTCCATACTGACTTTCTTATCAGAAAACCACAGGTGCAAAGGGAACAAGAGAACTTAAAATTAATGGTAAACAAAAGTTTCTTAGTGTTTCAAAGGTATATAGCACAGGAGGGTAGGAACAGTCCAATGGTTGTGATTTTCCATACGTGTTAATGTAAGTTATTCCTAAAATCTAGCCACTATTCGATTCTCTCAAACCTACCAGCCTCATTTCTTTACTGGCATGACTTCTTCCACAATGTCACTGTTAGTGCTGGTTCCTTCAGTCTCTCTGTCAGACTCCACCCTCTCCTTCCTCTGAGGAGGCAGGCAGTTGATCCATCCCAAAGAAATATAGGGAATAAGAGCAGAAGTAGGCTATTCAGCCCATCAAGCCTACTGTACCCTTCAGCATGATTGTGGCTGATCCTCCATCCGAACACCATACTCCAGTGCCCTCCCTATACCCATTGACATATTATACTTCTATGCAGACTCAATGGGCCGAATAGCCTCTTTCTGTACTGTAGGGATTCTATGATTCAATGTAGTTATGATTCTATGAAATCTAGAAAATTCCACAGTTTCAAGTGAAGAAATTTGGACTCCTCTCAAGCTAAAATGGCTGAGCACAAATTCTGAGACAGTAACCCTTTGTTCTGAACACCAACTCCCCCACCACCCCCTCCTGAGCAAGGGGAGACTGCATCCAGTCTGTCCAGCCATGTCAGAATTTTCTACGGTTCAATACTATCCCCACACATTCTTGTAAACTCTATTGAAAACAGAATCAGCTAACCCAATCTCTCCCATTACAATAAACTTGACATCCCAGGAATCAGTCTGGTGAGACTTGCTGCACTCCCTTGATTGTAATTGTATATTTTCTCAGGTAAGACGACCTAAATGACACACAATATTCCAGGTGTGGTCTCACCAAGTCCCTGTACAGCTGCAGCAAGACTCCTGTATTCAAACATTCTTACAATGAAGACTGAAATATCATTTGTCTTCCAAACTGCTTGTTGCACCTGCCTGCTTGCTTTCAGTGACTGATGTGCAAAGACACGTGGCTTCCATTGTACATCAACATTTCCCAATCTATCTCCATTTAAATAATCCTCTGCCATTCTCTTTTTCCTACTGGAGTTGTCAACCTCACATTTATCCACATTATATTGCATCTGCCAACAATTTTCCACTAAGTCATTCTGAAGCTGAAGCCTTCATATCCCCCTCACCACTCTTCCTTTCACCCAGTTTTGCATCATCAGCAAACATATTACATTTGCTTCCTCAGTCAAGTAAATGATAAATATTGTGAACAGTAGGTCTGTGGTAATGCACTTGTCACCAACTTCTAGTTCAAAAATGATTGATTTATTCCTACTCCCTGCTTTCGTCTGTAAACCAATTCACAATTCATGCCAGTATATTAGCCGCAATCCATGTCCTTTGATTTTGCACAATAACCTGTCATGTGGGACTGGTTCTCCCTTATCTACTCTACTAGTTAGATTCTCTAAAAACTCAAGTAGGTTTGGCAAACATGCTTTCCACTTCATACATCCACATTGGCCTTCGGTAATTCTGTTAGTATTTTCAAAGTTATCCTGTTATCACATCCTTACCCCTTTAAGTTCCCACCCTATCATGGAGCTAGGTTGTGTGCTGAACCTTGCATAGTCACTGTTCTAAAGATCCTGAGAAATGGAGGGCTACTCCTCGGAGGTTCAAGGAATGGAAGTGAATCCTTGAAAGAGAAATTGCCTATTCAGCAATGGCTCTAACAGATGCATGGGTAGCATTGTAGTGCTGTTCAGCATCAGTCT
>NC_063343.1:8134908-8155243 GCF_021869965.1 Rhincodon typus
ATGAATATTCGAGGAACCTGGGAGCTGTGCAAAATGTAACCTGTAGAGAGGGGCAGAGAGCTGCAGGAATTATTGTCTGTGGTCAGAAATGAGCTGAACGTTGAGGTGGTGAAATCCCTTCCTGTTCAGGAATCTGCCTGGACATTGCCATGGAGATCCAAGTGCCATACGGATACAGTTGATGGCCATTTCAACCTGAGGGAAACCAGTAATTGCTGCAAATCCTGGAAGATGTCACATGCATCCCTGGGTTCGAAAGGAACTGGAGTGGGTCTGTTCAATGCTGCTATGATGCCGCGTTACAGGGCTGCCTCCAAACTGAAGTGACTGCAAGGCTGCCTGAGGAGGGGGCACATGTAGGGGATGGCGACATGCAAGGAGAAGGCCAAGACTGCCTTTCACTCATCTCCATTGGCGCACCCTCTATCACTACATGCCTATTCAGCGATGGTTCTAACAGATGCATGGGTAGCATTGTAGTGCTGTTCAGCATCAGTCTGAGGGTTTTGTATGAGGGTCATTAGCCATGCATTCTGGAAAATCCCTTGTCACCCATGAGTGAGCCCTGAAGATGATGCAGTGAAATGAATATTCGAGGAACCTGGGAGCTGTGCAAAATGTAACCTGTAGACCCTGGTTCCCTTCTTCAGGAGCTGTGAGTTCATACACTGCTGCAGCTCCTGAGCCTTATATTTCTGGTTCAGTTAACGCTGGGTGTTCTTCTTCCTCCTCAGCCTTAACCTTATTAATGCTAATACAGCTGCTGAGTGAAGTCAGCAATATCTGACATGGAAGTACTGATATCTGAGGAAGTATAAGGAATGAAATGTTTTGTTTCCTATTTGAGATCTTGCTATCATGAAGCAAATATTTGAGCCCTTATCAGGTGTTTGTGTGTTGAATGAAAGCCTGTTCCTTCTACCTATTGAGGGGCATCCTCTTTAACCCATGATGTGGTTTTCCTTTTCCTCAGCCTCTACAGTATACAAATTAGGACTAGTAGGCTACTCAGCCCTTCAAGCCTGTTCTGCCATTCCGTAAGTCCATGGCAGATCCAAATGAATTCCACATGTCCATCTACTCTCATCGTTTGAAAATTTAGATAATTAAGTACATAGTCTAACTCCTGAATAACTATTAAAAAGCCTCTATGCCTAACTATATCTTCCCTAGGTCACTTATTACCCCCAGACCCTAGCCAGACACCCCGTTCCTCTTGTTCCTTCTTTGTATGTTCAGTTAGTCTCAACAGCATGAGGCCCAATCCCTATTCCATCTCATGTGAATTGGGAACCAGGCTCATTGCCCTACTCATTGTGGAAGTTTGGTGCCATGGGTCAGACCTGCTCTCTGGTAGAGAACTAAAAATGACAAAGGTTTAACAGCAAATGGTGGAAGGCTCAACGTCCTACAATATTACCAATATTAGACTCTTACCAAATTGTATAGATGAACCATGCAAAGCATTCTATCCAGATACATCACGGCTTAGTATGGCAACTGCTTTAAGAAACTACAGAGGGTTGTGAACACAGCCCAGACAATCACGCATCCAATGACTCCATCTATATTTCTCCCTGCCTCAGGAAGGCAGCCGACATAATCAAATACCCCTCTCAGAATTATAATCTCTTCTAACCTCTTCTGTCAGGTAGAAGACACAAAAACTTAAATACATGTACCAACAGCTTCAAGAACAGCTTCTTCCCTGCTGTTATTAAATTTCTGAATAGACCTCTCAAATTTTAAATTTAATGTTGATCTCGCTCTTTATGCACCTTCTCTGGATCTGTAACATTGTATTCCTCGCTCTGTTCTATTACCCTAATGCACTTTGTATGATATGATCTACCTGTACTTCCCGCAAAACAAAACTTTCCACTCTACCTAGGTACGTGTGACAATAATAAATCAAATCACATCAAATCAAGAATAAGACATGGGTGTTATTTGAGACTGAACTGACATGGGAACTATTGGGCTATTTTAGTTTCAGGATCAAGCTGACACAGAGCGTGGATGCAAGAGATGGGTAGAATTGTGTTGCTAAATCATTCCAGATGTTATCGATGGACTCATAGCATCCATTGCTATCTTGGAGATTAATTAAAGAAAAACTTAGGGAAAGTGCAGCTACAACTGTGAGACAAAAGACTGAGTCAGTTGAAATATTGAGGGAATGAAAGATGAGGCAATAAACAAACTTAAACTGAAGAGTAGTTTATTTATTTTAATTACAGAGTGAGTTTGATAATTACTCATTATGGGAGCAATGGAGTCCTCTAATAGAAAATAAAAAAAATTGCAAAGAAGAGAGATTTATCATCACACCTCTATGGTAGAATGGGCAGCAAGTTAATTGGTGAATTAAATCTGAGAGTGACTGACCTCAGCAAGCTTAAAAACAATCATTTGCATTCACCGTATATACCCAAGAAAACGCGACCTCGTGTTAAACTCAGCCCCATGATTTCTGATCTACAATAAATTTGATTTTTCATGTACCTCATGTAAAAGATAACCCTAGCTTTTCAGGGATCAAAGCCCAAAGATCTAGAAACAAAGTTGATTCCTGGAGTTAAAGATTTGATTTCATTGCAGATGCACATAGTGCCCAATGTTCTCGGATTAATAAACTTTAATGTGGATGAAATGTATCTAGTTTGTAATGTCATAAAATAATTAAGTGTTTTTTTAAGTAAAATGAATGTATTAATGTTTTGGCTTTGACTTCATTTTATTGCAAGAATCTTCTCTGTTAGATTTTACTTACTACCAATTCAAGTGCACATGCCAACCCTTCGAATAATTATTTGTGTAAAAGTCCACTCCATGATCTTTGATCTCAAAACAAGGTTTGATTTTTACATGACTATCTCAACCACAGTATGAACAAGGAGGAAGGTGTGGAATGAAAGGATGGGTCATGGGAAGCACTGCTGCACTGAGGGAAGCCAAGGGTTTGTCTTTCCCCTAACTCCTACCATTAAATTTGTAAGGATGTAAACATTATTGTTGAACGCAGTTTCTTGGCCACAGCCTATCAGATTGAATAGCTGGCTGATGAGTAGGGGGAGCTCTGACACCAGGTTACCTCCAACATTTTTGTCCCTTCTTGTGACATCTTCCTGTGCAAACTCAGGATTTGCAAAACCTGCCCTTTTTGCTGCCTCCATTTCTACCATACAGGGAGTGAAACTCCTTCCAGGTGAAACCATGATTTAATTGCAATTATTTCTGTTCAGTATACTGTGTTCTCACCTCACAATGCAGTCTTGTCAATAACAGGGAGGCTGAGTGCAGTCTAGATGATTCCCTCACAGTCTCTAAGTGTGGTGCTCAATTTCCATTTGCTTGCCATTTCAATTCACTGCTCCATCCTACACTGATCTCTCTGCCCTCCATCTCCTACACTGTTACAGTGATGTTCAATGGAAACACTATCTTTCAATTAGGTGTTTTACAGCCTTCCTTACTCACATTGGGCTACATGATTTCAGATTTCAACCACTGCTCCCATTTTTCAGAGAGCCAAGGGTTAGTAATGAGTCTGCTATTGCGATTTATAACTCCTATTACCACTAGCTTTTATTGTACATCATCATACTATTGTTTATTTCCTATTTCTCTCATTCTATACCAATACAGAATCTTACTTTTGTTCTTTCCTTCCTACTCCTCCTCTCCTTGTACATACTTAGATCTGAAATATTTTTTAACTTCTTCGAATGCTGATCAGATATTGTTGAACTGAAATATTTATCATGGAGTAGTTTGTTTTTTAAGGACTATCTTAGAGGAC
Source organism: Rhincodon typus (assembly GCF_021869965.1). Classification (NCBI taxonomy): domain Eukaryota; kingdom Metazoa; phylum Chordata; class Chondrichthyes; order Orectolobiformes; family Rhincodontidae; genus Rhincodon; species Rhincodon typus. Next base: position 8,138,711 of record NC_063343.1, read on the forward strand.
ATCCAGAGACACAAGATTAAGGAGGAAAATTCTCAACTTAGAGCCTAGAGAATTGAATGCATGGCTGCAGTGATGGGACTGAAGAAGCCATAATTGGGTCAATGCTGAGCCTCCAGAATCTTGCAGAACTGAGGGAGATTACAGAGATAAGGAGGAGCAAGGCCACAGAGAGATTTAAACCAAAGAATGGGAATTTTAAGTTGGCCAGGAGCCAATGAGGATCAGCCCAAACACTAAAACAAGACTTTTGTAAGAAGTTTAAAAAACACACTTCAGAGTTTTGGTTAAGCTAAAGTTTATGGAGAGTGGTAGATGGGAAATTGGCCAGGGCAGCCTTGGAATCATGAAATCTGGAGACAACAAAAACATTTTTGAAGGTTTCAGTGGCCAACCTGTGGCTAGGGCTGAGACAAGCAAGCGCACAGAATTGAAAGTAGAGGTCTTTTGACAATGGAGATGATTTTGGGAAGCTTGGCTGAAGGCCAATCTGGTTCAACCTCACATAGTGACCGTGGAGAATGATGGAAGTAGAGAATGCAAAAGGCAGGGGGTCAAAGACAACAGTTTTGGCTTTTGAAAGAATGAATAAGCAAGACTTGTGAAAGAACTCATACAGTCATAAAATTACACAGCGTGTAAACAGATCCTTTGGTCCAACTCATCCATGCCGACCAGATATCCTAAACTGATCTAATCCCATTTGCCAGCATTTGGTTCACACGTGTCTCAACCCTTCCTACTCGTATACCTATCGAGATGCTTTTTAGATGTTGTATTATCTCCACTATCTCCTCTGGCAGCTCATTCCATACATGCACCATACTCTGCATTGTAAAAGAGGTCACTCAGGCCCCTTCGAAATCTTTCCCCTCTCATCTTAAAACTGTACCCTCTAGTTTTGGACTCCCTTAAACCTAGGTAAAAGACCTTAACCATTTACCCTATCCATGCCGCTCATGATTTTATAAACCTCTATAAGGTCACCCCTCAGCTTCAGGGGAAAAATACCCAACTTTTCAGCTTCTCCTTATAGCTCTAACACTCCAATCCCAACAGCATCCTTGTAAATCTTCAAATGACTCTTATAAATATTACAAATGGTTGTAGAATTTGGCTGTAGGAAATTTCCTACATTTATAATCCAGATCATTTAACAGCACCGGCTCCAGTGCGGACCAATAGTGGAACCCATTTAGTCCAATACCATATCATCAAAATGCGTTCCTAAATAACGAATTTGAATTCTTTAGACTTATTATTTCTTCGGACATAGCTGTGGGTGCCATTTCACTAGACAAAGAGAAGGGATCGCTGATAGGATGAAACTCAATTTTCTAAAGTTACTCGTTTCGGTTTCACCTCCATACCAAACCCCACAACAAAAAGTATGGAATCAAGCTCCACTCCTGCACATGAATAGATCATTCCAACTGGCACCCAAATAGAAGACCGGGGCCATTAGGTGAGACAATAAACTGGTGTCTTAACTGCCTATTCTGATGGAGATTAATGATCCATCGCCCAGAGAGTTCTCAACCAATGCCTAAACACAGATTAACTGCTCGGTGATCTTGTGAGCTTTTATTGTTTGAAGCCTGCCATTATTGTCCACAGGACAGCAGTTCCTGCATTTCACATTAATTCATATCAGATATTTCTGTGAAATACAGTAGAGCACGTCAGCATATTTTAACGTTAATAGGTAATTTTAACAATGCATTAATCAATTTTAATGTTATGGCAAATAAGACCGGAAAAAAGTTCCACATTGTTTGATTAAGAGGATTACCTTGACCCTTTTCATCCCCTGTCTTGGTAGAAATTACTCTATTAAGTAGACAGTGCAGAAAATCATTTTCTGCCATAAACCTGCAACAAATAATACAATTAAAATTAGTGAAATGCAAGGGAAACAGCTTACAACTGTCAAAGTAATTCTTTCATTGCAGAGTTTGAATGTGAAGAAGTTTCTGAACATCACGATATCTATTTCCAATTGGAAACAGTATCTGCATGACTGCAATACAAATCAAACAGAAAATAGTTGAGACATGGCAAAGTATAACTGTTATAGTTATTCATACCGAGGACATTTGAGAGCATTTGGCCTGAATTGTTGAGGTTTGTTTTGGATTACCAAATTAAGTAGGACCATTTTCCAGAAGAGATTGTCATATGAGCTCTTACCTCCAATAGCTCTTCCCACCCTCCCAGAATTAATCACATGCCCAATGTCCAACCATCTCAGCAATTGGTCAGTAATGGTGACTACAATACCCACAATCATCCATGCGGTTGGATATGCTTTATATATCGATTCTTTATAACCGGTCAGAGTGAAAACTGAGGCTCTTCTGCTTGCTGATTGTACAACCGAAGCAAAACAGAAGAAAGAAATGTCTCAATGATTTTTCTCCCAGATTATATGAGTTAAACCTTAATTCTGGGAGACTGGGATAATTTGCAAATGTCATCTTACTGAGGAGCCACAACACTGGCAGAGTGCTCTGCAGACTTGATGTTGTCCTGTTTCTTTACTTCTAGGTCCTGCCTTTCACTGGAGCGTGTAAATGGCTTTAGTTTCTGATTGCATGCCTCTAATTGTCTCAGAATAGGATCATCTCAACTAGTTACTCTTCATCTCCTACTTTATGCTTTCAGACTTTTTCATTATTATTCATTCATGGGATGTAGGCATCCATGGTGGAGCCAGCATTTATGGCCCATCCCTAACTGCAGTTGAAAGTGAACCACATTGCTGTGGGTTTGGAGTCACATGTAGGCCAGACCAGGTAAAGATGGCAGTTTCCTTCCTGAAAGGACATTAGACGTTACACCTCATTTTGAGTTGTTCGAGTAGCTTTGCCACAGATTTCTGCTGTCACGATCCAAGCAGCAATCTGATGGAGCGAATAGCCTGCCCGTTATGGAAATCAGCCAATTTTTCCAATCTATTGGTTTCAGATTGCCATCTAACCAGTGAAATCAATTAGCTCCCAAGCTGCATAGCAGTAATGTTTGCAGAACTGATTGAACTTCTGTTTCACAATCTGAATTTGTCTTTCTGCAAAAAGCAACTCTAAACTTGGAGGGCATGTGTTCAGCAAATGTTCATCTGTTAATGAAATATATTGAGGGTATATTTTTTATAATTTATTTTAACAGAAGCTGTTGTATGGGTGAGAATATGTCTCAGGGTGGAACCATTGGCCGATTAATCAAATTACTTTGGAATTACTTCAATCCATATTTTTACTTAATTAATCAAAATTTTAGAATTCTGCAGTAAAGTGACTTTTTTTCTCTAATGCCACTATTTGTATTGCAAAATGTTATGAATGAGTGAGCATTATATTAAAATGCAAATGTATGCAAATGAAAATGTATCTTTTTCCTCATGGGACCTTGCAGCGTTGAGTTTAATTGCTCCATTTACCAACATTACAAAGGGGCTGATCTTTGAACTTTCTTAGCTCAGTCCAAGTTGCATTGAGAAATTCGAAGGGTTGTTTGTCATAAGGTCCTAGTGAATTCTCCCACTAATGTCTTACTAAACCCACCTCATTAATCACCTGCCTTGCCCCTAAAACATCCGACTGCTGCCCCATTTTATCACAAGCCGTTGTCCTGGCCTGAGTCGCTACTCAGCAGCTGCCCACCAAAACCCAGCATCCATTGTATCCACATCTTCTATAAAAGACTACAGGGAACCTTGATGACCTCAGGCACTCTGAAGCTGCCCAGCTTGGTCACAGACTAAATCTGAGCACAGTGGAGAAGGGGAAAGTGGCAACACAATTCTCCTGGTATATGGGGCGAGGAGTGGTATCAAGGTCTAAGGTCATCACCTGGGTCAATGCCATCTCCAGGGTCCAGAGGAACAGCCAGTAAGGCCATTCAATAGTACTTGCTTATGTGCCTTCTCTGCCCTGTCATGGTATGTGCTGCATTCTTCTTTCTGCCACTCTTACTGGTCACTTACCACCTCCTGTCACTTACACTCCCTGCACTCCAACGTCACATCTTATTAACTCTGTCTGCTGCTGAAATTGCTGTCTCCTCAGTCCCTCAGAACATCTTCAACACCTTTCTTCCACATACACCAGCTCTAACAGCCGTATCACCCACTGCCAGCTCACTTACTCACCCCGTTTCTGACACCACAGGAGAAGGCAGCCCCAAACTTCGATAGGTGTGTGTGTGTGTCTGCGTGTGTGTGTCTGCGTGTGTGTGTGCGTACACGCACGTGCACTTGTGTGTGTTTTATGTGTGTCTGTGTGTGTGTGTGTGTCTGCATGTGTGTGTGCGTACACGCGCGTGCACCTGTGTGTGTTTTATGTGTGTCTGAGTGTGTGTGTCTGTGTGTGAGTGTGTGTCTGAGTGTGTGTGTGTGTGTGTGTCTGTGTGTGTGTGTGTGTGTGTGTCTGTGTGTGTGTGTTGTCTGCGTGTGTGTGTGTGTGTGTGTTGTCTGCGTGTGTGTGTGTGTGTTGTCTGCGTGTGTGTGTGTGTGTGTGTTGTCTGTGTTGTCTGTGTAATTGTGTGAGTGCTCCTCTTCCAACACCTTCCAATCTCAGTAAGATCCCAGATCTCCACATCCATCTTCACACCTCCCCAACACCCCACCCAACCTGTCTATAAATAGATAAAAACCAGAAGAACTGCAGATGCCAGAAAGCAGAAACAAAAAACAAAATTGCTGGAAAAGCTCAGCAGGCCTGGCAGCATCTGTGGAGAGAAATCAAAGTTAATGCTTTGAGAAATCAAAGTGACCCTTCCTCAGAACTGAATAACTCACTGTTTCCTGGTTATGTGTAATGAACAATGTGTCAATCTAAAGGAGATTCAAAACCATTTCCAGAGAGCTGTTCTGCATTTTTTGGTGTTAACAAAATTTCTGTAGCAATCTGGTTTTTGATTGGTCACTTTAACATTCAGCTTATAATTTCATCAGCACAGAAAGACCACATCACATGTTGACAATTTCAAATCTTGACAGCATTGGAATTAAAGGAGCAATGAGAATGCGCACAAGATGAGAGTTGTGTTGGTAACAAACATCAGCCAAGGGGAATCTTTACACTTGACTTCTTGTTAAAGGGACATCATTATCCAAAACAATTGAAACCACCATGCTCGCCCTGCCCAAACTGACAAACTGCTGTTTGACTTACGGATGGAAAGGAATAAAATGTTGTTTCTCTTCGTCACTTTCTGTTTTGCACTTCACAATATCGGTGATGTCCATCACTAAAGAGAGAGAGAGAGAGTCAGGCAGAAGCAGGAAATATTACAGCTTTTAAAAAAAATCAGAGGGTAAGCATTTATCACAATTTGTCACAGTAAATTGTGGAACTAAATTCTTTAAATGAAATTATTTGAGCTTTAGCACCAGAAAAGTGCCCAGAAAAGCCACAGAATTGTAATAGTTCATCCAACTGATTCACTGCTGTCCTTTGGGGGAAAAGCTGCCACTCCTCTCAGGTCTGAATTATACACGTCTCCAGTCCAACAACAGAAAATAGACCCTACCATCTTTTCAGCACAACTGCAGAGAGGTAATAATGACTACCCTGGCAATATTGTCCAAATCATCCAATCATTTTCGAAGCCAAATGTTTCTCAAATTAAACATATAAATAAGCGATGCAATTTTAACAGCAAGAAAATGGTGGCACGGTGGCTCAGTGGTTAGTACTGCTGCCTCATAGCATCAGGGGCCCAGGTTCAATTCCACCCACGGGTGACTGTCTGTGTGGAGTTTGCACATTCTCCCCATGTCTGCGTGGGTTTCCTCTGGGTACTCCAGTCCAAAGATGTGCAGGCTAGGTGGATTGGCTATGCTAAATTGCCCGTGGTGTTCAGGGATGTATAGATTAGGAGGGGTATAGGGGGATGCGTCTGGGTGGGATGCTGCAAGGGTTGGTGTGGGCTTGTTGGGCGGAGGGGCCTGTTTCCACACTGTACGGATTCTATGAAAACCTATTCCACCCCACCCCTCCCCCATTTTATCTATAAGTACAAGCCAATAACATTTGAACTTGTATTTAGATTGCTCCTTCCCAGTGTAATTCCAAGGAACTGTATCAGACAAAACGTAACACTGAGCCATGTAAGAAGATGGATGATAAAAAGCTTCATTAAAGAGGCATCGAATGTTAAAGAAAGAAGTGGACAATGGAGGAGTTTAGAGAAAGAACTCCCGAGGCTAGCACCTAGGCAGCTGAAGATATAAGTGGGATGACAAAAATCGAGGATGCTCAAGAGGCCAGAGTTGGAGGAACACAGATTTGGAGGTTGATAGGAGGCTACAGAATTATACAGAATAGGAGCATGGAGGGCTTTGATTTAGCAGCCAGGGAGATGGTCATGAGCTCAAGCTTAACTCTTTGAGCCCAAGACTACTTAAGTTATAAAACATTGGCAGCCAATCAGACTACTGTCTGTGAGTCACCCTGTATCTCTGTCAACAATGCCCTTAGTTTCTGATAAAGTCCCAGCCTTCCAAACTGTCAGTCAGAATGTTGATCCTGGAATGAGTGCCTACCCTAAGGCATGAGGATACAATATGCATCTCCTGATTTAATTAATCCAGAGCAGGTATTCACCAGTACCGAATAGGAACAAACTCTAATGATTGTCAAAGGCACTTGTCATTGAATGTACTCAACCTAGTTAACTCACCCTTGGCATTTCTATTGTTTATTGTAATGCTGGCAGATCTAGGACTAATATGTATCTTGCCATAGGATATGTATCTTGCCATTTGAGAAGATTAACTCATTACCGCTTGGAACTGCTATTGTGTAAGCCAAGATGAATCATGTTGTGAAAAACTTAATGGACAAAGAAACCAGTGGCTCATTTTTAAAAAGAATGAATGATTTGGGACTTGGAATTTAACCCTTAATATGTTACTCAGCCAGCACATTCAGAAAATTCAACGTGGGCTACCTAGACAAAAATTCATCTTTCAAAAAATGTCATGTAGATGCTCTACACCATTGTAGAGCAGCTTTCTTTATTCGTCCTAAAACTTGCACCAGTATCTTTGATTACATATATAAGAGGTCTAAGATTATTTGCACAGGTTGGAGATTCTGGACCTACTGATCATAGTCTACAGATTAGGGCCAGACAGTTCAGGAGAGATGTTAGGAAGCACTTCTACACGCTCTCTTCCACAAATGGTAGTAAATGCATTATCAGTTGTTAACTTGAATCTGAGAGATTTTTTTTGCTAAGCAAAGGTATTAAGGGATATGGGCCAAAAGCTGGAGTTAGGCCACAGATCAGCCATGATGGCATTGAATGGCAGAACAGGCTCAATGGGCTGAATGGTATACTCCCTGTTCCTGTGTTGAGGAAATGTCAATGTATCTTGAAAACGACCTGGTCAATAGCCTGGATTAATAGAATCCTCTTAATTATGGCTTGTAATAACTGAAACGTGGACTTCTCCTTTCCTCCTGATGCTGCCTGGCTTGCTGTGTTCTTCCAGCCTCCTGTTTGTCTACCTCGGATTCCAGCATCTGCAGCTTTTTTGTGTCTGTTAGAACAAGCTCTTCAGTTCTGAAGAAGAGTCATACCAGATTCAAAAGGTTAACTCTCTTCTCTTTCCATTGATGTTGCCAAACCTACTGAGTTCCTTTACCATTTTCTGTGTTTGTATCCTTTTAATCCCTTCTTCTCGCTTTGGTCACCGAACATAAACCTTCCTGTTCTCTTGCTCCCCTATCCAGAGAGTAGTAGAGGAAGGTAGTGCCATGCTAAAAAGCTGGGAACTGTTGACAAAGAGATGATTAATGAACTAGGAGATGGCGAGGTGGCAGGACACCCGCTTGCCTGGCATTAACCCGGCCTTGCCACTTGCCTTGAATTTGATGGCTGGGCACACACCAATTTCTGAGGCTGGAAAGCTTTATCATTGCTTCATCGATATTCATTAATGTTGGCAAGATGCATGTGGGAGAGTCTGACCAATAAGAGTCAGAAGACATTTGCTGCTCCATTTGTTGAAGACAAGATGGTGTCAGGATACAATATTAAATTATTTCATCAAAACAGCTATTTCATAAATGTCTCCAACACTCATCTCTCAGAATGTCAAAAATGCAAGATAAACTGAATGGTACATTGGCTGTGACTGGAATAAAGCTCAAAACTGCAGGATAATGGCTCCTCCCTCTGGCGCCCTGTCAGGCATCGTGTTAAATGATCTTGGGCAGTCTGAAGTTATTTCCATGGCAGAAATGCAATGGCAAATTGGTATTTCTTCATCGATCACTCTCCAAGGCACGGAAGAAAGAAATGGAAAATTACAAGTCGGTACAAGGAACAAGATGTTACCTTACGATGTCGGTTTTTAAGTAAATTACTGGGGCTGATTCCAGTATCTGGATGCAATTAGTTTTTACAGCAATGCCCTCTCTACAAAAAAATTGCCTGTTGACAAGGGCATGGCAAATTGGGTGGCCCATCAAGTAGCTGTCGGTTTGTGCAGAACAATACTCTGAGATGAACTTTTGGAGGGGGAGAAGGAAGCACAAGAGAACAGCTTGGTGGGAGACTGAAAGCAAATAAAACTGGCAAAAACTGCAAGCAAAGGCAGAGAAGGTAAAAATCAGAGAAATATTCTGTGGTGATTGGAACCGGGTGGATCTTGTTGACTATGAGATTCTTGACCGACATTGTTAATCTGGGCCAATCAGGAAATCCTGGCTGACCAATACAAACAGGGCATTTAGAATCTCCTCATTTCAGGGACTGATTCTGAGCTGGCTGGTCATAGCCAAGTAAATAAAGGGTGACTTGGTGACGGGATACCAGCCTGTGTGAAGTTATTTCATATTCTAGTCTTCCACACAGTACTCTCTGATTGCAGGATCATTTCAAACTGAATTAGAATAATTTGTGGATAGCAATCCTTTCAGAACAATGAGCTTCCTAGAAATCATTTAAATTGAAGAGCGTTCTTGAAAACCTCTCATTTCACCAGCCTTCCATTTAATTTAAACTTCAATTTAATTTAGATTTAAATATAACAAGCTTAAGTTACCTCAATGTGGTGCATATAGGATCTAGAAGTGAAAAGGCTATGTCACAACAAGGACTGCAGAATTCAGAAGGATGCTCCATCAGGTGAGGCAATATTACATGTTTATCTCAATGTTCTGACTGACAATTGACATTGTTCAAGTCAAAGGAAATCAACTCATTGTCATTCTAATGGCTGGAATGCACAAAGCACCATCTTGTGGCAGGCAGATCTTTCAGATAACAATCTTCAAGGATGTGATGAAATCACACTTACTAAACATTAAATTTCCTTTCAGAACCACTCTGGTTCGATGACATTACGTGCTGGGTAAAAGAAAGCTCCCTGAGCAAATGGAATAGAAGTTCCTTCACTCTGTATGCTATAAATAGACAGATTGAATACATTTAGGCCATCTGAAGAAACTGGATATAGAAAAAGCTATAAACCCTGATTATATTCCCAGTTGAAATTCTATAGCAAGTAGTTCACCTCCTGCTTCCTCCAAACCTATCTTCCATCTACAAGGCAAAAGTCCAACGTGTGATGGAATAATCTCCATTTCGCTGGATATGTGCAGCTCCAGCAACACTCAAGAAGGTCCACTCCATCTGGATAAAAGTAGACCATTGATATAACACCACTAGCTGACTGTAGCTGAGTGTTGTGTATAACTTTTTTTTAAAATTCACTCACAGGACATGGGGGTCTCTGCACAGGCCAGCTTTTATTGCCTAGCCCTAATTGCCCAGAAAGCTCTTAAGAATTAACCACATTGCTGTGGGTCTGGAGTCACATCTAAGCCGGACCACGTCAGAATGGCAGATTTTCTTCCCTAAAGGGCATTAGTGAAGCAGATGGGTTTTCCCATCAATCGGCAGAGGATTCATGGTCATTAGTAGACTCTAAATTCTAGACTTTTATTGAATTCAAATTCTACCATCTGTCATGGTGGGAATTTGAACCCAGGTCCCCAGAACATTTGCTGAGTTCCTGGGTTGATAATCTAGTGATAATACTGTGAGGCCATTGTCTCTCCCAAAATGCTGAAGTTTCTTTTACTGCATCTTCCAAGTGCACACCCTCTGTCACATAGAGAGACAATGACAGTAGATGTAGAGATACATTGCTACCTGCAAATGCTTATCAAATACACACCATCCTGACTTGAAACTGCATGGCCATTCACTTGGTGTTGTTAGCTCAAAATTCTGAAACACACTTCCTTCCAGCTTTGTGGGTGTAACTACACCACAAGGAATGCAATGGTTCAAGAAGTTAGCTCACCACCAACTTCTCAATGAGAATTAGGGACGGGCAATAAATCCTGCCCAGTCAGCAATGCCCACATTCAATCAACAAATGAAAATAAGTCTCAACTTAGCAGTTAAGGTGACAACTCAATACTGCCCACATTGGTGATATTTGGTACACACTTGGCAATCTCTCATAGAGCAGGCATACGTTGAGCAGTGTGTGAAATAGAAAAAATGATGCATTTATGACTCTATGTATCCATGGTATTAGAAGATTACTGCTGCCCATACAAATATACCCCAGTAAATCACTGTAAAGGGTATTGCATAGCAATGGTTATATTTTCATTAAAGATCAATTGAGTAGCTGTATGGAAAGAAAAATATACTACTGAAAAATGCAAAATATTTCACCTTGGCAGAAGAGTGAGCAAGAAGGGCACATATTTGAAATAATTAAATTCACACAGACACCTAGAAAGACAAATAATCAACTTGCAATGTCAAGTCAATGACAGAAGTATTTAACTCACAAAATCCCAAGTTAGATACTAACTGGTAATGCCAGTTGACTATTCCTCAACAATTCAGAAAGAAGCAGTCACCGATCATCACATCCGAATCTTCCTTTTATGATTGCAAGGCCTTAACCTTCACCACCCAATGCAAATCAATCACCCCATTCTACCCCAAAGTATGAGGTGACCACTCCTTGAGTGAAGAGCTCACTGTTGATCATTATAACCATGTCATTTACTAGTACAGATCTGTGACGTCTTGTTCTTGATTTAATAAGTAGCAGTTCTACGTCCCATAAATATGTTACTAGATTAACACAAACCACTGTTGAAGTATTACTCATGACAGTTATAGGAAACAATGCAAGTCCAGCCCAAGTCATAAATTAAAACAAATCAAAAGTTAAATAACTGAGATTTAAGAAGCAGTTCGTAGGAAACCTGTTCAGAGACAGTATGGAAAATAGTAAGGTTTTTTGGTTAAATTTGACCATCAAAAATCATATTGGTTTCTGTGTTATGATTTACAATCAGATGTAATGATCCAGGATTGAATAATGGAGGTATATGCGAGGACAGTGATGTAATTGACACTCCGCACTTACTGCAAGGAAACTCACGGAACGCTTTCTTCTTCAGTAACAGAATAAAAATATAGGAACAGAAAAAAGCATGGAATGAGAAAAATCATTCTTCCCAAGTTCATTTCTTCCATTAGCTTGGTACAATTTGCTCAAGGAAACGCAACCCAATGCAACACAACCCAACCGTCTCAATCTCAAGAAGGCCCCGACTATTTTCTAAGTGCCCAGAAAGATAAATGTTCATGTGAAATCTCTTTTCACGCTAAAAATATTCTATTTGATTATTTGTATCTACATGTATTTGGAGAAGCTCTTTTCCAATTCTAGTTGATATGTTTTAGCCCAGTATAGTACAGTGGGGGTATTTACTGACTGCAAAGCTTTTATTTGAACCATTTTGGGATGAACCACTCTAATTCCTAATAGACATATATTCACAACACAAAAGTACATCTCACTGATATTAATTAGCAGTCTAGCTCAAATTAAGCATTAGGGTAAGAAATGGAGGAAATAGGAGGGGTGGAGGGGACTTGTGATTAACATATGTAAGAGATTCACTTCAAATGTTTGGGGTAAGTGACATGGTTGGGCAGTTACAGGGAAATACTCTTTTTATTGATCTGAGGGGCATGTCGCTGACTATGGGTGCCTTAAATATTAAAATCTTAAGTTACCTCATAGTGGCATTCCTCAGATGGAATACAAAGTTTACCTAACAATGTTGTATGAGGCAGTTGGCCTAAAGGGTTCATTCTGAATACTGTGTATAGTTCCATCTTCAATAAGAATGTTTTTGAGTTCCATTCCTAGTCTGTTAGTCTTTGAACTATCATCAGTCTACAACGACAAATTAGTTTAAGACTGGCCTTGTGTCTCTTAGAAGACAGTAATGACTTTGTTAATGCTAATGCGGATAACAAGTATAAATGTTAATATAATTTGTTTTTTCACTACTATCTTATAAATATGAGTTATAGTTACTCAATTACGTGCCTCTCTGCTGTAGACTATTGGTAGTTAATCCTTTACCATTTAATGCTAGTAAACTCCACAGTCTAGAATCACAAAAGATTGGGGGCAACAAAGCTACATATAAAAGATCACAGCAGAAGCAAATGCCAACAGCAGGAATCTCTTACAATAACATAAAACAAAGAAAATTCCAGACTTTCCTCTCCACAAGAAATGATTGAAACGCATGAACTGATTTCCAATGGTCTGTGTATCTTCAAATCTTCAAGCTCTGCTTGAGGCAGTGTTCATAATTCCATGTTAAATGAACTCTTTATGGCCTCATTATCTATTTTTCTCTGGACTTCAAAACCTAAATCTTATCTCCTCTTACTCGCTGTATCTCTGATCACGACTATTTCATTCAGTATAAATTATCCTCTTGACTCGACATCATATTTCCTCCCAACAGCCCTGGAACACTGTACATTGTCTAACTGTTAATTACCTGCCACTCCAAAAGGTCGTCTTAACCCAAGAGTGCATTTTTTCTGGTTCGTGTCCTTCAAATCCATTCTTCCAACGCGAACTATTTGGCAAATTAGATAAATTTTATCACGATTCAAATCCTTGTTTCCCAGATCCTGTGCAAGATCAAAATCAGAGTTTAGTTTCATTGTCCAGTTAATCAGAAAAAAAAATCTGAACTCACATTTTCCTCGTCTTACACTCTGGAAATAACAAGACAAGAAGGTGAAAAGGTTGTTTCAAATAATGGTTTGAGCTGGGAAAACTATTCTGTGCTACCATTGTCACTTCTAGCTGGATAACTTTTCATTATTTTAACTCTAGGAGCAAGGTGGGAATTTTTGTTTCCTTTTTACCCCACTCTACATTATGCAATATCATCAAGAAACTCATTTAAGCAGCAAATTACTCTTTTTGCATTTTGATTCAAATTCAACTAACTTAATCAATTGTGTATTGCTGAAAAAATGTCAACTTCTGCTTCAATTCATCAGGAGATTTGCAAGAATATCAGTCTAAAGGGGAATAGCATTTTAAACTGAGCATTATATCATGGTGATCTGGACCCACCACTGTTGTGAGAATCAGTATGCACTATAATTATAAACTCAGCAACTCACATAGTTGATTGCAGCTTCAATGACACAAGGTGTGCCCAAATAGATGGGCTGCCATGAGTTCACTTTAGGCCCATTTCTCACGAACATCTTTGTTGGGTTTCATGAGAAACATGTCTTTGGTTGAATGGCACTTAACCTTCTAACATTCACATGTTTCCAATATGTGGCTATTTTTTTCCAATACACTTAAGAATTTCCTCACATCTGTTATGGACTCATTCTGTTTTCAAAGATATCTTTGAAATGGATCACACAAATGTGTTCCGTTTCCTTTATGTGCTAACTGAGACTTCTGCCAAGGGGATGGGGGGAAGGTTCTCCACTATTGTCCACCACAAGTTAACCTTTACTGGTAAATATTCATGTTGGGATTACTAAAGTTCCACATGCTACAAAATTAGCCATTGACAACCTCTAACAGGGCTTGAGGCTTTTGCTTACTGCGTAAGCTTGATGCTGAAATAGGGCACATTAAAGACATCCTGTGATATTAAACCTAACCTGATCACTGTGTATCATGCAAACTCATCAATGGGCTGTTTCTTTTTAAATTCATTCATGGGATGAAGGCATTGCTGGCTAGATCAGCATTTATTGCCCATCCCTAATTGTCCAGAGGGCAGTTAAGAGTCAACATAAGACTAGTGTAAAACCACAATTTTCAGGCCTGAAAATTACCCAGAATAGCCTGGAAGGCTAAGGTTCTCAAAATTTCAGCAAAGGGTGAAGCTAACTTTTGCAGGCTGCTATAGTGCAGGAGCAGCACAAAGAGGTATTTGTCACTCATAGGATGCTGCTATAAAGCCAAAAGGACCATTGAACATGGGCAACATTAGCATTCGTGGCCAGCCCTGAACTTCCCTTGACCCAAGTGGTTGATTAGGCCATTTCAGAGGGCACTTTAGAGTCAAGCACATTTTTGTGCATCTGGAGTCACAAGTAGGCCACATCAGGTAAGGATGGCAGATTTACTTCCCTAAAAGACATTAGTGAACCATGTGGCTTTTTCCAACAAAGAATAGATTAATGGTTAGTGGTTACCAAAACTGACACTAATTCCAGGTAATATTAATTAAACATAAACTCTACCAGCTGCCCTGCGCCTCTGGATTACCAGTCCAGTGACATTACCACTTTACCACTGAATGTGTAATATGGTATATGAATTTATGTACTAGCATTCTGATGGTATGGAGGCTGTTTATGATAAACACTGACAATTCCTATCAAACAATATGTCCCTTTGTAACAGTCAAGGTAATAGGCATAACCAGCTGTTCTTGCAAAACTCAAAGCACACTGTCAAACATTAGATGCAATTCCGTGATTAAAACAAAATTTGCTGAACAATCCTGAGTATGCAAAGAATTTTGCTAACGACCAATTTGGGATTATTAGTCAAGCTCTTAGTGTTGCACACCTGCACGTATTTGCCTATTAATAAGAAGGACTCTATACTTCGCAGACAGAAAGAACAATGCACACATTACTCAAGTTTCAACTTAAAAAAATAGGCCACAGTCATTCCCTAGTTCATTTTGCGGGGAGGTGCCTCAGCCAATCAGATTCAACCTACCTGTTTTAATTTTAAACAAAGCTTAGCATTTAGTCATTATCTAACTGGTGCATTCGTCTTGGCAATGCCTCTACCAATCATATTCCAACTGCCAAACCGTCAGCACTCTCTTCTCATAGTATTAAGTGTTGTTCCCCTTCATATTGATATTCTTGCCAAATATCTTGATGAGGATAAGCTGAAAAACCTCAGCAAAATGTATTTTTGTTCAGCATAGCTCAGCTTCCATACTACCAAATGACTATTACTGTGTTGCGCTCATAAAATAAGCAGAGCTCATGTGATGGAACATGATATGTTCAAGTCTATTCAACCATGTTAACACTTTTCTTTGTATAAAACGTTTACCTAGGTCTTAATGGACAAGTTTAGCATGGTTTTCTGTGGTTGTTGAGAGCAGATTCACTTGAGTAGGATGCGGTTGCATTTCATTTCATTTTTTAGGGGAGAAATGTCCAAAGCTTTGTCATGCCTACAATAGAATTTCAAAAGACTGGGAAAGTCTCAGTGGAAATTCAGCCCCAACTTTAGCTTAAGGTTAGCTTTCTGTGACAGCAATGTGGAACTGGTAACCATTATTCCCATACAGCCACGATATTGTCAGCTTTGCCAGAATTTAAATTTATAGAACCATAGAATCCCTACAGAGTGGAAGCAGGCCATTCGGCCCATTGAGTCCACACAGACCCTCCAAAGACCATCCCATCCCTGTTACCCTATTCCTGTAACCCAGCATTTCCCACAGCTAATCCACCTAGCCTGCAAATCCCTGGACACTGCGGGCAATTTGGCATGGCCAATCCACCTAACCTGCACATCTTTGGACAAGGAAGGAAACCAGAGGACCGGGAGGAAACCCATGCAGACATGGGGAGAATTTAAATTATGCATTGACAGATCACAGCTTTTATTGCAAAGGACACAAAATAAGAAAGAGCTTTGGGCTTGTGAAGGTCATTCTTTCTTTTGGCTTATTAACACAGATTATTTGAACATTTTCCTGGAAGCCCACGAACAGTCACAATGTACCGCATACAGTTATCTCTACCTGTACTTACTCTTGAAAGTTAGTAATGCCCTCCAAGCCCCCTGGAAGGTCAAGAGCCCATTGCCTCCAAGTCGCAGAGCACCTGGACTTGGGGATTTGCCATTATTGCTTCATCACCATTGTGTCAATACTCTTGGCAATCCTACCCAAGACCACTGTGTGAGTGCCTTCACCTCATGGATTACAGCAGGTCGTGAAGAAAGTCTACTATCACCTTTTCAAGTGCAACTAGGAATAGTCAATAAATGCTAGCCTTCTAAGTAAGACCCACAACTCAGGAGTGAATGAATAAATAAATATATCTTTATATCTCAAAAGGTCCACCTGTATTCAAGAGAAATTTGCATGGAGAAACGTTTAATGCATTCGTGTGTGTGTGTGTGTGTGTGTGTGTGTGTGTGTGTGTGTGTGTGTG